>NC_136531.1:12500-20000 GCF_910591455.1 Pholis gunnellus
ATCGGGCTCTGCCACTACCCCAGAGAATCCCTAGAAGGGTTCCCACAGGCCCGGGTAACGCAGCGCGGCCCGCCCTGCCTCCCCCGTCCAGCCGCCGCACCCTCACACTGGGGAACGGTTGCGTCGCACACGACGCAGACTCCATTCAGGGACTGTCGCCCACACACCACACCACCCAACCAGAGGAGGAAAACAGGGTCAGTGAGTCTCGTCCTCTCAGCAGGGGTCCCACCATCCCGACACCCAGTGTAACTGACACACTGCAGACAGCAGTGCAGTCCACTCTCACCCCTGCAATAGCAACGGCCCCACTTTTCACACCCCTACCAGCAGGCCTATTCCGGCCTTCACGGCACATGACGTCGGCCAGAAAAATTAAAGACTGGCACCTCAACATGTACAGGAAATGGGTCATTATGGGAGACTCCAATGTGCACAGACTGCCACCACACACCATAGCTGATCTGCAGATTGACTCCTTCCCAGGTGCCAACTTCAGGAATGCGGAGGGGATCCTGGAAAACACCACAGAATCCATCCCAGTGGAGGTGATCATCATGTCCTTCGGCATCTGCAATCGGGAGCAGAAGGTCAAAGAGACATCCATCAAGCAACTACAGAGTATGCTGAGAGTGGCGAAGCTGTACTTTCCTCAAGCCAAGATCCTCATCCCAGAGATCAACTTCTCCAACAGCCTGCCGGCCAAGGAGAAGAACAGCCTGACGCACCTGAACTCATATATTGCATTGCTTGGTGAGTATATTCCCATGCTACCCAGCGCTCTATTTAAAACTGATCCAGACAATGTCCACTGGACAAAGGAGACGGCACAAGCCATATTTGACCACTGGTGCCCATATTTAAATTAAATATCCCCACAAGCCTACCATTAGTGGAGGGGAACAAATCGGTTATTAATTTAACAAAAAACTTCAAATTAACGACTGAACAATCATCCCTGCTCTCCCGGGGACTCAATTTTATTCCCACTAAGGGCACAAATAAAGACATCATTCCACAAACCAAATTTGATATACAACAATACCACAGAACACTCAAATTAGCGGCCTACTATGAGCACATGCCTCCTAAAGAAAGACTGCCATTTATTTGTAAATCCACTTGGACTCCTCCTATAACGGCTATACCAATAGAAGTGAATAACATCATCAAAGCTGACGAGAGACACTTTGACAGGACATTTAAAGTCCACCGAGTTCCTCCTAATCTGAGCCAATTAGAAATTAAAGCCCTCACACAGTTGCAAAACAATAAACATATTGTTATTAAACCAGCAGATAAAGGAAGTGCCATAGTTATTATGGATAGGGAGCAATATTTGTGGGAAGGCTACAGACAATTAGAGGACACTAAATACTATGTAAAACTGGATAAACCAATATACCTGGACACCATTCCTGTAGTAAATAAAATCATCAAATCTCTGCATGAGAAAAAATTCATCAATTCAAAACAAAAACATTATCTGATGGGGGACTCCACACCCAGAGCCAGAATCTTTTATATGCTCCCAAAGATCCACAAAGATCCCGAGAAATGGAGCTTACCAAACAGAATTCCACCTGGTCGACCGATTGTCTCAGACTGCAGCAGCGAGACCTACCACACGGCGGCGTACTTGGACCACTTTTTAAACCCTCTCTCTACCACACATCCCAGTTATATTAAAGACACTTATCATTTTGTAAATATAGTCAAGACACTTCATATTCCAGAAGGAGCCATCCTCTTCACTTTGGATATTGACAGTTTATACACCAACATAGACATTAAGGAGGGTCTACAGGCCATCAAAAACGCATTTCTACAATATCGGGACATCAAAAGACCAGACAAAGAATTACTGCAATTATTGGAAGTTAACCTGACCAGAAATGACTTCCAGTTCAACCAGGAGTGGTTTTTACAAATTAAAGGCACAGCCATGGGCAAAAAATTCGCACCAGCGTATGCTAATATATTCATGGCTGAATGGGAGGCTTCAGCACTACAGGCCTGTGAGAAAAAGCCGCTCTATTATTATAGATATTTGGACGATATCTGGGGAGTATGGACCCATGGCAAACAGCAATTTGAGGTATTTTTAAACACACTTAACACACACAGGGACTCTATCAAGATTAAATCCACCAGCAGCCTCAGCTCGGTGGATTTTCTTGATACGACCACCTTTAAAGGAAACACATTCCAAAAAACCCACTGCTTAGACATTAAAGTGTTCTTTAAGGAAACTGACACCCATGCTCTCCTATATAAAACCAGCTTTCATCCAAAGCACACCTACGCTGGCCTCATCAAATCCCAACTTCTTAGATTCCACAGAATTTGCACTGAACAGAGTGATTTCCATGAAGCAGTCCACATCCTATTCCGAGCATTGTCCACCAGGGGGTACTCTAGGTCCTTCTGTAGAAAGGGTCTCAAGACTTTCCTTCATGTTAAACCTACCATACTTACCTCTCATCTTCCGCTCATCACCACCTACTCACCGTCCACCAGGAACCTGTCAAATCAACTTAGAATTAATTTCAATACACATATTAAGGGGTCTCTCACTCTACAAAACCACAGCATCATCCCAGCATTCAGAAGGAACAAAAATATACAAGACTCTCTAGTTAAAGCTAAAATACAACCACTCTCACAACCAAGGCCCAAAATACAAAAGGAATATTTCAAACACAGAGAGTGGCTTCTAAACAACAATACAGGAGCAATATTTAAAACCTTAACCCGTGGAGACCCTCATACAAAAAACTGTGTATATAATATTTCATGCAAACAGTGCAACATACAATATGTTGGGGAAACTGGGAATATGCTCTCCACACGCTTTGCCCAGCATAACTATAATATCACCAGGAGGAAGAATATGGCCACACCTTTGGTCCAACACTTCCTCATACATGGACTGGCAGCACTCAGCACCACAGTTTTAGAGTGTAATGAGATGTGGACCACAGCCCAGAGAAGATCTGCCGAGAGACGATGGATTGCCAAACTCGGCACCAAGGAACCGCAGGGCCTGAATGAACATTGAGGGCCTCGGAGCTGAGCTCAGCGATGGACAGTACACCGGGGGGCCGGGCTGTTTTTACAGCACGGTCCTCCAAAACCCTAACCCAACCCTGACCAGTCCGTGCCTCCTGTGCTTGGCTTTGAGTTCCCTTTGATGTTTGTTCCTTTTCTTGCATCCCTAATCCTGACTCTTATCTCAACCCGGTCCTGATCTCAACCATGACTCTCAACCTGACCTGACCTCAACCTAACTCTAACCCTAACCATAACCTGACTCCAAACCTAAACTTAACCTAACCCTGGACCTGCCCTAAACTTAACCTAACCCTGGACCTGCCCTAAACTTAACCTAACCCTGGACCTGCCCTAAACTTAACCTAACCCTGGACCTGCCCTAAACTTAACCTAACCCTGGACCTGCCCTAAACTTAACCTAACCCTGGACCTGCCCTAAACTTAACCTAACCCTGGACCTGCCCTAAACTTAACCTAACCCTGGACCTGCCCTAAACTTAACCTAACCCGGGCCTTCATTCTAACCTCAACCAGATTCGGACCCTTGCCCTAAACCCAACCTAAGCCCAACCCTGGCCTTTACCACAACCTGACCTTAACCCTGACCTAACCCCAAAACCTAACCCTGAGGTTGACCTCTAACCCTAACCATGATACTTACCTGAAGCCCCACCCAAGGGCCTTTCATATTTTCAACAAATGTATTCTACTTACCTCTCAATATGTTTAATGCTCTCCATCACTTTTATGGATGAGACATTCGTTCCTTTAAATAACAATGTTGTTCACAAAATGTATGCCTCCTTTTATTGATTTTATTGATTGTATTGATGTACATAAGTTGTTGCCTGTTGCACAACAAAATGGCAAAACATGTTCAATATTTATACATTTGTTAGTTCCATTTTCTTTTACCTTACTACTACCATGTCATCCATATTTGGACATAGGAGGTAAAGCTGGTTACCGTAAAGTAATGTGAACCTGACCTTTTCGCGCCAGGGAACACGTGGCCTGTGACCCTAGGTAAATCCGACACTGGATTCATTTCCTTCTTTTTCCAGCGTGTCTAACGAGGAACGGACTCGAGACATCGCGCTCTTAGTTATTTGTTATTTTTCATGTTTTATCAGCCTGAAGAAGATTTATTATAATCGAAACGTTGCTGTATTTTTCTTTTATTTCATTTGTTCATTGTTTCACTGCTTGACAAATAAAAAAGTCAAAAGTGCTTCTGAAACTTTTTTTGACCGCTAAAACGCACGAGGCCATTAGCATCTTAGCATGAGCTACCACGGACGCCAACACAGGAGTGAGTGGACCACGGTGACCAGCAGAAGGAGCCGCCAGGGACGGGACCGCAGCGTGGAGCGGTACACCAGACCCACTTCCACACACAGAGGTAGGGATGCATCCCATAACTACCGCGGAGATTTGGCCGGTGAGAGAGGTACGAGAGGGGAGCATAGCGCACGGAGGGCGCGCGCACCTGAACTGCGCCGCGACGCGCCTCGCTCTCCCGACCGTCGTCGAACTCCCTCTCGCCACCGACGGAGAACCTACGCTTCGGTGACCAGGACCGGCCTGCCCATCCACGACCGGGTTTCTCCCCGACGCAACGAGTCTCGCCAGGATCAACGAGACCCATCTCTCCACCGGCGCGTAAGGCGCGCGCCCGACGCGGAGAGCAGACGCCGCCCGGACGTTTACAGCGCATCCCAAGACCGCACACATGGCCACTACTCGGACTACAGGCCGGAACCCCCACGCAGGGTGGACGTGATCTACAGAGGGGATTCTCCGAGCCGTGTTCATCATGACTACGGCAGACGGATCTCGCCGCGCCGCTTTGACGTCAGGGAGGACGGCTGGAAGCGCGCAGCACCTACGCGGCAGCTGCGGGAGCCCCAGCGCAGAGACGCACAGAGACGGAACTTTACGCAGAGGGGGACATGGAACGACCATCAGCGGACCACAGGGGGTCGACCGGTACAGAGACAGGATGAAAGACCGATGTCTGATGATCCAGACTTTGCCCGCAAATGCCACGTGTTACATCGGATAATCAAGGCATTTCATCACTTCTCAAATGTGAGTACAGATAATACCCCAGTGTCCATCAACAGGATGATCAACCAATTAACAACATTGATTAAACCGGCAATACCGACCCCACAGACACTAGATCTGATTTTAGGTAATGCCAAGAACTGGGCACATACAACACTGGTGATTCTCTGTGACCACTACGAACAGATCATAGAAAAAGAAATCTATGAACTGTATAACTTTGGGACACCCGAGTGGCAGGCCCCATTCCAAATAGCGTCCACCTGGGCCAAGAGGCACTTCGGGCGAAGATTGCTGCCAGAGACACTCACCGAGACGGAGGAAATCATCACGGAGCAGCTGATACGGCTCCGGGTGCAGAGTACACCACCTACACCGGTGGACTCAGCCCCCCGAGACAACACGACGACGGACCCCCCACGACAGGACCTGGGCCTTAGCACAGCTGCAGCTCCGACCCTCACTACAGCGCTGATGCACGCGCCAACCACTGACGGGTCCCCTCTCTCGCTCCACACACCAGCACACACCCCCGTCCCCTCAACACGAGAGGAGGAGCGTACTGCTCGCACTCGGCCTCTCTCCGCAGCAAGGTCGGAGCCATCGCTGTCGGTGATTGAGGACACACCAGAGGAGAATCTCCCCACGACGACTCCTCATCGGGATCTGCCACTACCCCAGAGAATCCCTAGAAGGGTTCCCACAGGCCCGGGTAACGCAGCGCGGCCCGCCCTGCCTCCCCCGTCCAGCCGCCGCACCCTCACACTGGGGAACGGTTGCGTCGCACACGACGCAGACTCCATTCAGGGACTGTCGCCCACTCACCACACCACCCAACCAGAGGAGGAAACCAGGGTCAGTGAGTCTCGTCCTCTCAGCAGGGGTCCCACCATCCCGACACCCAGTGTAACTGACACACTGCAGACAGCAGTGCAGTCCACTCTCACCCCTGCAATAGCAACGGCCCCACTTTTCACACCCCTACCAGCAGGCCTGTTCCGGCCTTCACGGCACATGACGTCGGCCAGAAAAATTAAAGACTGGCACCTCAACATGTACAGGAAATGGGTCATTATGGGAGACTCCAATGTGCACAGACTGCCACCACACACCATAGCTGATCTGCAGATTGACTCCTTCCCAGGTGCCAACTTCAGGAATGCGGAGGGGATCCTGGAAAACACCACAGAATCCATCCCAGTGGAGGTGATCATCATGTCCTTCGGCATCTGCAATCGGGAGCAGAAGGTCAAAGAGACATCCATCAAGCAACTACAGAGTATGCTGAGAGTGGCGAAGCTGTACTTTCCTCAAGCCAAGATCCTCATCCCAGAGATCAACTTCTCCAACAGCCTGCCGGCCAAGGAGAAGAACAGCCTGACGCACCTGAACTCATATATTGCATTGCTTGGTGAGTATATTCCCATGCTACCCAGCGCTCTATTTAAAACTGATCCAGACAATGTCCACTGGACAAAGGAGACGGCACAAGCCATATTTGACCACTGGTGCCCATATTTAAATTAAATATCCCCACAAGCCTACCATTAGTGGAGGGGAACAAATCGGTTATTAATTTAACAAAAAACTTCAAATTAACGACTGAACAATCATCCCTGCTCTCCCGGGGACTCAATTTTATTCCCACTAAGGGCACAAATAAAGACATCATTCCACAAACCAAATTTGATATACAACAATACCACAGAACACTCAAATTAGCGGCCTACTATGAGCACATGCCTCCTAAAGAAAGACTGCCATTTATTTGTAAATCCACTTGGACTCCTCCTATAACGGCTATACCAATAGAAGTGAATAACATCATCAAAGCTGACGAGAGACACTTTGACAGGACATTTAAAGTCCACCGAGTTCCTCCTAATCTGAGCCAATTAGAAATTAAAGCCCTCACACAGTTGCAAAACAATAAACATATTGTTATTAAACCAGCAGATAAAGGAAGTGCCATAGTTATCATGGATAGGGAGCAATATTTGTGGGAAGGCTACAGACAATTAGAGGACACTAAATACTATGTAAAACTGGATAAACCAATATACCTGGACACCATTCCTGTAGTAAATAAAATCATCAAATCTCTGCATGAGAAAAAATTCATCAATTCAAAACAAAAACATTATCTGATGGGGGACTCCACACCCAGAGCCAGAATCTTTTATATGCTCCCAAAGATCCACAAAGATCCCGAGAAATGGAGCTTACCAAACAGAATTCCACCTGGTCGACCGATTGTCTCAGACTGCAGCAGCGAGACCTACCACACGGCGGCGTACTTGGACCACTTTTTAAACCCTCTCTCTACCACACATCCCAGTTATATTAAAGACACTTATCATTTTGTAAATATAGTCA
>NC_136531.1:27500-85000 GCF_910591455.1 Pholis gunnellus
GCCAGTCGCCTGCTTGGCGCCCATTCCACCGGGTGGCCCTAGGGGGTAGGGTGGGGCCCGGGGCCTACACCGGACCCATTGCAGAGGGCCCTGCCGCACCCCCCGGGTCCACTTGGATCGGCTCCAGGTTGAAGGCGTCAAACACCTTACCCAAACCCTAACCCTAACCCTAACCCTGTGCCGCCCTGGAGGACAGCCGTGTGATCTCCGCCTTTCGTAGAAATAAAAATCTTAAAGACATCCTGGTCCACACTGACCTTAATAAAAAAGAGACCAGGAGGGAGGCGCTTCGAGGTTCGGAGATCGGTTTTATGCGTCTCCCCCATGTTTTTAACCCCCAGAGTAGACTCGGTTTTAACTTGGGGCAGGCCCTGCCACCCACGGCTTCCAATGTAGTTTATGCCGTGAGGTGCGGGACCTGCCACAAGTTATACGTGGGGGAGACAAAGAATGAACTGCATCTTAGAATCAAGCAGCACTTTTATATGATCAATAGTGGGAATGGCACGAGCGTCCTGTATGTACATTTTAAACTCCATGGCTCACGCGGCCTTCAAAGTGTGGGCCTGGAGAGCAGTGGGCGGTGGAGCAGGACGCAGCGGCAAGCAGCGGAGAGGAAATGGATCCACCGACTGGGCACCATAGACCCTCATGGGCTGAACGAGAAATATTAGCCCAGTCGGTTTTTATTTCCTTTCCCCCCCCTCCAGGGTTTTTAAGGTTTTAATAGGGATTCTTGGTCTCCATGGGTCACCCCTTCAGGTTCCCCTCCCCTCTTTACCCAGTAGCCTCGCCTGTCATACCTTAACCCCCTCTCTAATCCTCTGATATCTCCACCATGGAATTTCTCTTATATATATGTTTATTTATAATTTCTCACGTGTTATTTTAATATTTTATGCATGTTTATTACTCACCTTTTTAACTCTTAATTGTCCTCCATTGTTTGTTTATTAATTAATGTCTCCTTGTGTATATATATATTTGTTATTTATTGTTATTTATGTTAGTTATTTATATTTATCTTGATTTTTAATGTAATTTATTCATCTATTCTATTCCTTCCATGGTGGCGACACTCCCCTGAGGTAGTCCCTCTCTCTCCCCCCGATGGCAGGCGAGGGCCCCCCCTCCTTTCTTTTAACGGCTGACGTGTGATAGGGTTACTGGGCATAATTTTACATTTCTCTTGCACTTACTTTTTAACCAGTGTTTCCTTACTTGTCTTATCTGTATGTTTTGACTTTTTTAAAGCACTTATCTTTTAAAGTTTTAGATGTGTTGTATTTATTTATATGCTATATGTTTATTTATATTTCACTATATATTTATTTTATATTTTGTTATATATTTATTTCCGGGATATTTTGTCCCATTTATTTATATTTATATATTTATTAAGGAAACACTATGTATTATTTTGCTTTTTTTCTCTTATCCCCTTGTTTGCCCGTTTTTATGAATTTTATTTTCTTACAGCCTTTTAAACTAGGCCTTCACCTGTATCCCCCGGGGTGAACCATGGAACCTTGATCTTTTGAACCTCTTTTCCCCTTTTAACATTTTCTCTCCGACTGTCCCGCTGTTTGTTGCTCTGTTGCCAGGCTGTTTTAACATTTCTTTTTTTAAAAGACAGTTTATAGTTCGTTTTTTATCTTTTATTTTTTTAGTTATTGATTTTACTTATTTTTACTTACCACCCCCCTTCTTTTTATTGTCCTCCCCAGGGATTTTTTATCCTAACCTCAACCACTTTTATTTTTTTTAATGTTCTATTAAAAAGTGGGGGGGGCCCCCTTTTTTTTCCATTTTATTTTCCCCATTTTGTCTTTTATTTTTTTTTTTTTAAGGGTTTTTTCAAAACATTTTTAAAGGTCAGCCCCCTTGTGCCAGTGCCCTTCGTGGCCCTCTTCGGAGGGCCGCGCTTCTCACCGAACCTAACCCCTAACCCTAACAGTACACCGGGGGGCCGGGCTGTTTTTACAGCACGGTCCTCCAAAACCCTAACCCAACCCTAACCCTCACCAAACCTAACCCTAACCCTAACCCTGTGTCTATAATATTTACGGTCCTCCAAAACCCTAACCCTTCTCATCTAGTGTCAGTGACACTTTTAATGTTCGAGCTCTTCTCACCAACATCAATTAATCTGTAGAGCTCTAATCTTCTGGACCCTGAACACCTCGTGGTGTATTCATGAATACAGATGTTGATGTTTCTTCTCCAGGATGGAGATGAGGACCACGTCAGGAACTTAAATCTGTTCACTTGCTCCACTAATGGAGACAGATGTGTGTCTTCACCTCCTTTTTATAAATTAATCATCGGTTTGGCTTTACTGACGTTGAGCAGCAGTTTGTTCTCTGAGCTCCTCTCTGATTGGTTGGGAGCAGTGAAGCCTGTCTGGTATTTAGTATATTTTTTACTACACATTGTTTTTTACCATATTATTATATAATGTATCATTATTGTATTTCATTTGAAAATGTGTGTGAATACAAATTCTAAATTCTAAAATACTTTAATAGCCTACTTTGTATATTTTTACTTTTCAGTAAAATGTTACTGTAATAATAATTTACAAAATGTTATTTAATATTATTATTGTTATAATAACTACTGTATATAAGTTTACATAATGTTAAATAAAAGACAACATACAGAGGGGTCTTTTGTTAAGTTGTTGTATCATTATTATTGTACTTATTATTACATGTGGATAATATTTTAGTATGCTTTTAATTATTTTAAATATTTAGTTTATTCTTTGAATACAAAACTCCGTAAAAAAATAATAAAAACTAAGAATAAAATGTAAAAGAAATAATAGACTCTTATTGTGAAGGCCCCCGGTTGTTGCCGGTTGGCGCCCCCTGTCGGCGGCTCCGTGCAGCAGCAGCTCCAGCTGACCGTCTTCTCCTCCAGCAGCAGCGGCTCCGCTCTATTCCCGGAGAGACCGCCTCCATTTTAACACCGACACCCGGCGCAGGAGCAGCGGCGCGCAGCGGACTCATTGTCCGGCGGAGGGACACGTTTCTGCGGGAGAATCCTCTCACTGACCCCCCCTCATGGCTCTAAGTCCTCGGGTCTGAATCACCGTTTTCTCTCTCTCAGATGGCGGCGCTGCGGCAGCACGCAGCCGGGCCGGTGGTGGATTTGTGAGGATTTAACGAGTCTTTTTTTGCGGTGAAATCTGCTGATTTTGCGGCGGAGAGGCGGAGGAGGAGGATCGAGCTTCTGGTGGTCAGGTACCGGCTTTATTCTAATTGGGTTTATTTATTACGGGGCTTTGGTTTATCATAAGACGGCTTTGTTTGATCTCCTCATTAGCCGCTGACAGGCCGCTAATCAACCCGCTGCTGCTATTAATATTATATATATATATATATATATATATATATATATATATATATATATATATATATATATATATATATATATATGTGTATATATGTGTATATATGTGTGTATATATATATATATATATATATAATCAACCCATTGCTGCTATTAATATAATCTAATATATATATATATATACTGTAAATATATAAGTATAATCAACCCGCTCCTGCAGCCTGTCTCCTGCGCGTTGTGTCCATCCGGACCGAATCCATCCAGCATCCGTACGGCTCCATTATATAATGTGTGCGCAGAGGACACCGAGCTCTCCGTCCGTCTGTCTGCAGCTATAATGTGATTTCACCTCTGACTGACCGACGGACGGTCTGTAACTCTAACACGCATCACGTCTGTGACTTCGTGTCCAGGCGGCAGCGATGCTCTCTGAGGCCGCAGGAGGTGTCGCTCAGGCCGGACTGCAGGTGCAGCAGAGGGCCGCTGCTTCATCCGGAGAGAAACACACACTGTAGCACACACACTGTAGCACACACACTGTAGCACACACAGTAACACACTGTAGCACACACACTGTAGCACACACCGTAACATACACTGTAGCACACACTGTAGCACACACAGTAACACACTGTAGCACACACACTGTAGCACACACAGTAACACACTGTAGCACACACACTGTAGCACACACAGTAACACACACACTGTCACACACTGTAACAGTCGCAACAGTAACAGTGACACGCTGTAACAGACTGTCACACGCTGTCACACAATGTAACAGTCACACACAGTTAGACATTAACAGCCGCCCACTGTAACAGTCGCACACTGTCAAACACTAACAGTCGCACACTGTCAAACACTAACAGTCACACACTGTCAAACACTAACAGTCACACACTGCGACACCCCTGGTCTGTGGTGGTTAGGGGCCCCTGGTCTGTGGTGGTTAGGGGCCCCTGGCCTGTGGTGGTTAGGGGCCCCTGGCCTGTGGTGGTTAGGGGCCCCTGGCCTGTGGTGGTTAGGGGCCCCTGGTCTGTGGTGGTTAGGGGCCCCTGGCCTGTGGTGGTTAGGGGCCCCTGGCCTGTGGTGGTAAGGGGGCCCTGGTCTGTGGTGGTTAGGTGCCCCTGGTCTGTGGTGGTTAGGGGCCCCTGGTCTGTGGTGGATGGGGGCCCCTAGTCTGTGGTGGTTAGGGGCCCCTGGCCTGTGGTGGTTAGGGGCCCCTGGTCTGTGGTGGTTAGGGGCCCCTGGCCTGTGGTGGTTAGGCGACGCTGGTCTATGGTGGATAGGGGCCCCTGGTCTGTGGTGGTTAGGGGCCCCTGGTCTGTGGTGGATGGGGGCCCCTAGTCTGTGGTGGTTAGGGGCCCCTGGCCTGTGGTGGTTAGGGGCCCCTGGTCTGTGGTGGTTAGGGGCCCCTGGCCTGTGGTGGTTAGGCGACGCTGGTCTATGGTGGATAGGGTCCCCTGGCCTGTGGTGGTTAGGCGACGCTGGTCTATGGTGGATAGGGGCCCCTGGTGTCCCAGGTGATGTCTTTAAATGTGTTGTTTCTAGTTTTTGGATCAAAAGTGACTTTAATGATTGATTTCTGATCAACATAGATGATCATTGTGTTGATCGTCTGATCGATTAGTCGATGGTGCACAACAAATAGATCAATAATCAAACTCAATGGTTTAGGTCTCTCTTAGGACACGATGTGGTCTCATGGGAATGGGGTTCTGGACCAGGTGTCCTGGTCTGTCTTCAGATGTTATTGGTCTGTCTTCAGGTGTTACTGGTCTGTCTTCGGGTGTTACTGGTCTGTCTTCGGGTGTTACTGGTCTGTCTTCAAGTGTTACTGGTCTGTCTTCAGGTGTTACTGGTCTGTCTTCAGGTGTTACTGGTTTGTCTTCAGGTGTTACTGGTCTGTCTTCAGGTGTTACTGGTCTGTCTTCGGGTGTTACTGGTCTGTTACTGGTCTGTCTTCGGGTGTTACTGGTCTGTCTTCAGGTGTTACTGGTCTGTCTTCAGGTGTTACTGGTCTGTCTTCGGGTGTTACTGGTCTGTCTTCGGGTGTTACTGGTCTGTCTTCGGGTGTTACTGGTCTGTCTTCGGGTGTTACTGGTCTGTCTTCGGGTGTTACTGGTCTGTCTTCGGGTGTTACTGGTCTGTCTTCGGGTGTTACTGGTCTGTCTTCGGGTGGTACTGGTCTGTCTTCGGGTGGTACTGGTCTGTCTTCGGGTGGTACTGGTCTGTCTTCGGGTGGTACTGGTCTGTCTTTGGGTGGTACTGGTGCTCTGAGACTGGAGGCTTCAGATTAGTCATGCTGCTACTTCACCATGACAACAGAGAGGGGGGGGCAGACTGTCACTGCACACATAGAACCCAGTAGAACCACAGTGTGGAACCCTGTTAGTGTCCCCTAGAGACTCAAATATAGAACATTCATCGTAACTGATCACCTCCACTGAGCTTTTCTGATTTATATTAAATAAACTGAATATTGTTGTGTTTTGCTGAGGGAGTTCACGTCCGCCATTGTTGTGGTTGTGTGCGTCTCCATCAGCTGACGCTGAGGCAGTAGTGGACACCGTCCACTCCACTGTGTCTGGACTGCTGAGTCAACATCCTGGTGCATTTTTGGCAATTACTGGAGACTTTAACCACACCACTCTGGATAAAGCTCTGCCAACTTTTCACCAGTATGTTGACTGCCCCACACGGAACAATACAACTCTGGACCTTCTGTATGCTGATGCAAAGGATGCATACAGTGTCACTGCCCTTCCCCCTCTTGGCAGGTCTGATCACAACCTAATCCTGTTGACACCCAGGTATGTTCCTCTGGTGCAGAGGCTGCCTGTGACCACCAGGACTGTGAGGAGGTGGTCTCAGGAGGCTAATGACGCCCTACAGGACTGCTTTGAGTCAACAGATTGGGATGTCCTGTGTGGACCACATGGGGAGGACATCAACAGCATGATGGACTGCATCACAGAATACATCAAATTCTGTGAACAAACCATTCCATCCCGGACTGTACGCTGCTTCCCCAACAACAAGCCATGGATCACCAGTGACCTGAAAGCTCTTCATAATAAGAAGGAAGCAGCTTTCAGGTCTGTATATGTGTATATATATGTGTATATGTGTATATATACACATATACAACGGGTAAAATAAGTATTGAACACGTCACCATTTTTCTCAGTAAATATATTTCTAAAGGTGCTATTGACATGAAATCTTCACCAGATGTCGGGAACAACCCAAGTAATCCATTCATACAAAGAAAACCAAACGAATAAGTTCAGAAATGAAGTTATGTGTAATAAAATGGAATGACACAGGGAAAAAGTATTGGACACGCTTACTGAAATTTATTTAATACTTCGTACAAAAGCCTTTGTTGGTAATGACACCTTCAAGACGCCTCCTGTATGGAGAAACTAGTCGCATGCATCGCTCAGGTGTGGTTTTGGCCCATTCTTCCACACAAACAGTTTTCAAATCTTGAAGGTTCCGTGGGCCTCTTCTATGAACTCTGATCTTTAGTTCTTTCCATATTTTTTCTGTTGGATTCAAGTAAGGTGATTGGCCGGGCCATTCTAGCAGCTTCATTTTATTTCTCTGAAACCAATTGAGCACTGTTGGGGCCATAATCCGGAAGTGGAAAGAACATCATTTCACCATAAACCGGCCACGGCCAGAGGAGTGAAAAGAATTATCAGAAGAATCACCTGAACCAGTCCTAACTATAAACCTGAACCAGTCCTAACTATAAACCTGAGCCAGTCCTAACTATAAACCTGAGCCAGCCCTAACTATAAACCTGAACCAGTCCTAACTATAAACCTGAACCAGCCCTAACTATAAACCTGAACCAGCCCTAACTATAAACCTGAACCAGCCCTAACTATAAACCTGAACCAGCCCTAACTATAAACCTGAACCAGTCCTAACTATAAACCTGAACCAGTCCTAACTATAAACCTGAACCAGTCCTAACTATAAACCTGAACCAGCCCTAACTATAAACCTGAACCAGTCCTAACTATAAACCTGAACCAGTCCTAACTATAAACCTGAACCAGTCCTAACTATAAACCTGAGCCAGCCCTAACTATAAACCTGAACCAGCCCTAACTATAAACCTGAGCCAGTCCTAACTATAAACCTGAGCCAGTCCTAACTATAAACCTGAACCAGTCCTAACTATAAACCTGAGCCAGCCCTAACTATAAACCTGAACCAGCCCTAACTATAAACCTGAACCAGTCCTAACTATAAACCTGAACCAGTCCTAACTATAAACCTGAACCAGTCCTAACTATAAACCTGAACCAGCCCTAACTATAAACCTGAACCAGCCCTAACTATAAACCTGAACCAGTCCTAACTATAAACCTGAACCAGTCCTAACTATAAACCTGAACCAGTCCTAACTATAAACCTGAACCAGCCCTAACTATAAACCTGAACCAGTCCTAACTATAAACCTGAACCAGTCCTAACTATAAACCTGAACCAGTCCTAACTATAAACCTGAACCAGTCCTAACTATAAACCTGAGCCAGCCCTAACTATAAACCTGAACCAGTCCTAACTATAAACCTGAACCAGTCCTAACTATAAACCTGAACCAGCCCTAACTATAAACCTGAACCAGCCCTAACTATAAACCTGAACCAGTCCTAACTATAAACCTGAACCAGTCCTAACTATAAACCTGAACCAGTCCTAACTATAAACCTGAACCAGCCCTAACTATAAACCTGAACCAGCCCTAACTATAAACCTGAACCAGTCCTAACTATAAACCTGAACCAGTCCTAACTATAAACCTGAGCCAGCCCTAACTATAAACCTGAACCAGCCCTAACTATAAACCTGAGCCAGTCCTAACTATAAACCTGAGCCAGTCCTAACTATAAACCTGAACCAGCCCTAACTATAAACCTGAACCAGCCCTAACTATAAACCTGAACCAGTCCTAACTATAAACCTGAACCAGTCCTAACTATAAACCTGAGCCAGCCCTAACTATAAACCTGAACCAGCCCTAACTATAAACCTGAGCCAGTCCTAACTATAAACCTGAGCCAGTCCTAACTATAAACCTGAACCAGTCCTAACTATAAACCTGAGCCAGCCCTAACTATAAACCTGAACCAGCCCTAACTATAAACCTGAACCAGTCCTAACTATAAACCTGAACCAGTCCTAACTATAAACCTGAACCAGTCCTAACTATAAACCTGAACCAGCCCTAACTATAAACCTGAACCAGCCCTAACTATAAACCTGAACCAGTCCTAACTATAAACCTGAACCAGTCCTAACTATAAACCTGAACCAGCCCTAACTATAAACCTGAACCAGTCCTAACTATAAACCTGAACCAGTCCTAACTATAAACCTGAACCAGTCCTAACTATAAACCTGAGCCAGCCCTAACTATAAACCTGAACCAGTCCTAACTATAAACCTGAACCAGCCCTAACTATAAGCTTTATCAAAGAGGAAGGTCTTAAGCCCACTCTGAAATGTGGTGAGGGTTTCTGCCTCCCAGACTGAAATAGGAAGCTGGTTCCATAGAAGAGGAGCTTGATACCTGAAGGCTCTGGTTCCTGTTCTAGTTTTTGAGATTCTAGAAACCACAAGTAACCTTAATTATGATAATTTCACACTACGGTCTAACACAGGGGTCGGCAACCTTTACTATCCAAAGAGCCATTTTCCCTATTTTCCACCAAATAAAATTTGTCTGGAGCCGCAAAAGCTATTTGATTTCACAGTTTATAAGGTTTTATATATAGTTAAATTATATGTACAAAAACTATAGTTTGTTGTATTTATGAAATTATAGAACAAGAGAAAAGACACTTGTTGACATTTTATTGCTATTTTACGTGTTCTAACAATATCAAACTCCATCCAGCGTGATACTTAACAGCAAATGTTGTGTGTTTGTTCTGGAAGCGTCTTTAAACATTACATTTGTTGTTATTTGTACATTTCTCGCCACATATCAAGCATACAGGTAAGCCAGCATCGTTCGCAGTGAAAGCAAATGAATACGTCCACGCAGAATTAAACCCTCTATTTTCCTCCGTGACTTTTCTGTTTTTGGATTTATCCATCGATAGTTTACTGAGGGCGGAGGTCTGCAGATCATGATCAGCCAGCTGAAGGGAAAGGCTCAAGGCAGCGATGTAAGAGGCGGATCGCGTAGCGCGGCCGTTTTTGAATATTTTACTATTTTGCTCGACAGAGTTCGAATCCAGGTTGATACGATCTTTCCGTAAATATATTTCCTTGAAAGTATTTCTGTATACGTGGCTGTGATTTAGTGCTACACTTATACAATCATAATCCCTGCAATATATATGAGATGTGGCTTTTAGATCTCCAGCAATATGTTTGTGAATGTGTGAATCTGGCAACAGAGGCAGAAAACAGCTGCTGCTGTTACGCAAACACAACACACGCACAGAAGAGAAACCAGTAGGTTTGAAAACCAGTAGGACCTGCACCCACTGCACGCCCAGTGTACATGAATAGTCACGTGATATTCGTTTTCAGGCGTTTAAGTCTGGATGGAGATCATCTCGAAAACAATGCTTAAACGCCGTGTGGATGGAGGACTCGGGGCCGTAACAGAGGGGCCGAAGAGCCGCATGCGGCTCCGGAGCCGGACCCCTGGTCTAACGGAATAAAGTGTGGATGTAAACTGACTGGTTGGAGGCGTTGACTCTGGTTCTAGTAAACAGGTCATTGATCAGCTGATTGATTTCTGTTTGCTGCGGAGTGAAAGGTTGAAGGTCACCTTTTCCAATGTGTCTATCCCCCCCAGGTTTCTCTGCGAGGATGCGACAGTGAGCGATGCTCACAGTGCTGATCGTTACCATGGCCATATTCGGCGGCGGCCAGGCGTGCGGCGGCCGAGACAACTGCTCCGCCCACAGCGAGTCCAAAGACTACTGCTACTCGGCTCGCATCCGCAGCACCGTGCTGCAGGGACTGCCTTTCGGAGGGGTGCCCACCGTGCTCGCCCTCGACTTCATGTGCTTCCTGGTGAGTTGCTGCACATGCTCAGGACAGGGGGGGGGGGGCGCGCTGACTCATCCATTCTGACACAGACAGAAATAAATAATGAAATTACAAAGAAATGATAAAGATAAGTCTTCGAAAGCTCTTTAAAAGGTGTCGTGTTGGATCCGGAGCAGCTCTGGTGTTGCATTGTGGGAGCTGCAGAGTGTGTGGACCGTTCACTGACTGTAGGAAAAATCGATACTGCAGCTTCATGGATCGACCCACATACGGATGTTCCATCCAGCAGCATCAGGTACTCTCTAACAGGAAGTCCTCCTCTCTCTTCTTCTGCAGGTGCTGCTCTTCGTCTTTTCCATTCTACGTAAGGTTGCGTGGGACTACGGCCGCCTGGCGCTGGTCACTGACGCCGACAGGTAAACTCACCTTTAGTAAACAATGATGTCATGCAGCTGGTGGTTCCCAACATGTGGGTCGGGACCCGTCTGAGGGTCACAGCATGTATAACTGGACACGTTCCTGTAAAATCCTCCAAAGATTCAGCTCTCAGCTGCACCGACAGTCGGTTAAAGGGCCGGTGTGTTCTGGAGACATCTAGTGGTGAAGTCACACATTACAACCAACTGAAACTTTCCTTGTGCAGAACCAAGATGGCCGACACAAAAATGTAAATGTTTCTCTCTAGATTCTGTGTTTGGTTTGTCCTTTCTGAGCTGCTGTAGAAAGATGGCGGCCGGCTTTAAATGAAACGATTCTTATCTTCAGGTGATAAACATAGTAAATAATATATAGAAACAATGCTCCTTTAAACTGTCGTCAATAACAAGAGACGACTTGTTTTAAAACAATTCAGGTGACCCTCAAACAGGTTTTCACTGTTTTCACTGACCCGCTTCTACGTAAAAAGTCAACCAAAAACCTCTCAGAGACGAAGCTTCCTGAGTAAAACATCCACCTGGTTGGTTCTATTTTCTTCGTTTGACAGATGTTTGTGAACAGATGTTTGTGAACAGATGTTTGTGAACAGATGTTTGGGGGGGCTGTGGCGTAAGGGGTAGAGAGGGTTGTCCAATAACCGCTCAACCGTTCAATCCTTGGCTACTGCGTGTCCTGTGTCCTCGAGCAAGACACTGAACTCGACGACGCTCTCCCAGCAGCTTGTGATTCTCTTTCTGTTTCCATCCTGAAGACTGAAGCAGCCTCTCAGCAGCCTGGAGGAGCGGGAATAGTATGTCCTCCTCTTCTTCCTCCTCCTCCTCCTCTGGTTTCATTAACAGGGTTCTGCTCTCTGATTGGTGCTCTAACACAACTTATTTTCCCTGTGTGTGTTTGTATGGAGGGTCATTGGTGACACATGTGTTACAGGGTACATCCCAAGTCTCTGAATTGTCATTTCCTCGCTCTTCGCGTGAACCGGAAGTTGTTCTACTCCTCCATATTGACGGCCGTCCCAAAGCTCATATTTCCGCTCTGAGGATAGAGGAGCGAGGAGAGAGGAGGGAGGAGGGAGGAGAGAGGAGCGAGGAGAGAGGAGGGAGGAGGGAGGAGAGAGGAGGGAGGAGGGAGGAGAGAGGAGGGAGGAGGGAGGAGGGAGGAGAGAGGAGAGAGGAGAGAGGAGAGAGGAGAGAGGAGGGATCTCTGAGGCACGAGAACAGCCTTCCAGGAAGTGTTTTATTGGGCATCACGCCCCCTCAGTGTTCATCATGTGATTGGACGCTGCAGCCGATCGGACTGATGACTGGAATTTAATACCAGAGTGAAGACGGATCAGATTAAACTCTAGTTTATATTTGATCTGTTTTCTGATTCACCGTCTGGTTTAAAAAAATGTTAATTGTAGACTGAACAACAAAAAGACCACAACCAACTTTCTTCATTTGTTAGAAAGATTTGTCTTTCCCTCAATAACTTGTTATGGATACAATTAAAGTCGGAGAGCTTTTTATATCATTCAGTCACGTGATGCGTATCATTCCTGTGTTTGATGAGTTTTATCATTTAAGTTTAACCTGAAACATGGAGCCTAATACATTAACTCCGGTGTTCAAGAGAAACAATAATCATATTCTGGGTTATTTAATAATGACGTCACAATCTGAATTTCAAAACGTACAGACGCAAATAATTCATAAATAAGACAAACGCATTCCATCGGTAGAACTCGATCCTGTGCTGAAAAGAACACAGTATAAAAACCACAGACTGGCTCTAAATACTCAATGCAGTTTGTTAAACAGGTAACAGAGAGAAAACACCTCTACTCTGGCAGTGTCTTTATGAGTTATTAGTATTATTAGTGACTATCATTAAGTACAGTGATCATGTAAACAGACACAAACGTATCAAAAGTCTCTCCAGCTGTTAAAGCCGACTGACAGCTGACTTTAAATAAATAAAAGATAAAAAAATAAAAAAATCCAGCCGTCATCAGAAACAGACGTCGCTTCACTTGACGATACAAAGGAAAGGACATCTAATTTCTCTCAAAACATATTTCCTCATTTCCTCTGTCCTCACATGGTTTCCTTGCGTCTCTCCATGCATCCTTGGTGGGAGGGACTAAGACACAAGGAAAGGACTCAAGTGAGGGTAACGAGGATGTAATTAGGAGACTTGGGATGAACCCTCTGTCTGTAGAGGTGAAATGTACGGAGGAGCTCTGGTGCCCCTACAGCAGGGGTGGCCAACCAGTCAGAGACCAAGAGCCACATTTTTTACTGTGTTACCGCAAAGAGCCACATCATACACATGGGCACACATGAACATCACCCTATCCCTTCCTCACACACACACATACCTTTGCTCAGCCAGATTTATTGTAAATGTCACACACCAACATGATAATGACAGAAATTGACTCCTAAGACCACAGGCCAGTCATTTTCAACAATGAACATTGTGTGCACTGTGTCACACAGACAAACTCTCAGTTCAACCAAGTCCACAAACAAAAATATATTAATTTACAATAGTGTTTTTCTTTTACTATGCATGTTACTTAGTGGGACTTCTGGCATTCCTTGCCTTGAACAATCCTCTTCAAATCTGGCTTGTATTCCGTTGTTGCCACTCGAAGCGATTCTTTCACATGGGTGTCAGTCAGAACAGATCGATGCTTTGATTTCACGTGTTTCAGGGTAGAAAACACAGACTCGCAGACGTATGTTGACCCAAACATTGACAGTATCTTAAGCGCAGCCCGTTTGACATTGGGGTATTTTTTCATTGGCACACTTTTCCAGAACTCAATGGTCCCGTCCCTTAAAGCAGGTTTGAGTTGGTCCTCCTCACAAAGATCGATCATCTCCAACTCAGCCGCATCCTCATCTGTGACTAGCGGGGCTTTCAAACAGTCCGTCTCGGCGTTAAATGGGTCGACGAGGAACGTAATCTGTGGCCGCACATGCGCGTTTGACGAAAATACCGTATTTAACTCAAGCGAAGCGAACACGAACATTAAAAAAACACAAATACAAACTTCGATATGAACGTAAGAGCCGCATGAAACCGGGCAAAGAGCCGCATGCGGCTCGCGAGCCGCGGGTTGGCCACCCCTGCCCTACAGGACAACAGGTGCTATTACCTGTCTCCCAGCTCATCACAAGCGCGCAGTTATTACATTAAAGTGTTTGACGTGTCGATGACATCACTGTGACATCATTGTAGCGAAGAGAAAGTCCTCAGGTTCACAGATAAACTTTCATATTACTGTTGCAAATTCTAGCAGACTGTTGACCCTAATCCCAGACCACCAGGGGCCGCAGAGCCTCACTCTCTGTTGGCTAATGTGATGCTAGTACATGTGATGCTAACAGATATCATGCTAACAGATGTGATGCTAACAGAAGTGATGCTAACAGATGTGATGTGAACAGATGTGATGCTAACAGATATGCTAACAGAAGTGATGCTCACAGATGTGATGCTAACACTGCTCCAAACTTCTCATGTTTTAACATTAATTCAGCTGGAGACGAGACAGAGATAACTATGAACCGGTCCAAAGGTAACAGGCTGTGTGTTTGTAGTGTGTCGTCAACCCTGTGACCTGTTAGCTAGCTAGCTAGTTAGCTTACCCGACACAAACAGGTGGAAGAAGTAGGTCCCTTACATAAGTAACAGTTAGTCAGCATTAGCTGTGCTAAGTTTGGGACTTTTTGAAGTGTGGTTGTATGTAAACTCCTGTGTTCTGCAAGCTTAAATGACTGATTTTATGAATGGAGTCTTGTGGCTTTGAAGAGAGCGTCTGTATAAATAACTTTTTAATTCAACACACCTGGAAACACCTTCACAGAAGCAGGTTGATGTTTGTGTTTCCACTTCCTGTTAGCTCCCTCTGTCTTCAGTGTCTCAACTCAGGGGTCCAATCAGCTTTCAGACACAGAGGTCAGAGTGGCTACATGCTTACGGCTAACAGGTCAGCTGTTAGCTGTTAGTATGTAGCCGCTAACAGGTTAGCTGACTACTTCCTGTTTGTGTCCACAGTGTTGCCTCGGCGATGCACTCGGAGACACCCGACCGCTACGAACGCCTCACCTCCGTGTCCTCCTCTGTCGACTTCGACCAGAGAGATAACGTAAGGACTCCTCCATCACTCCTCTTCACTGTCTCCTCCATCACTCCTCCTCCTCCTCCTCCTCACCGTCTCCTCCTCCTGATTTTCTGTGTTCTCCTGCAGGGTTTCTGCTCGTGGCTGACTGCCATCTTCAGAATAAAGTGAGTACCATTTAATGTAGTAATAATTATAATAAAGATTATATTTATATTGAGAATAATGATAATATTAATAGTAATATAATTATAATAATATTATTATTATAATTATTATTATTAATAATAATAATAATAATAATAATAATAATAATAATAATAATGATGATATGTGCAGAACTCTGGTTTGTGTTGACCCGTCTTCCTCCTCCTCTTCTTCCCCTTCCTCCTCTTCCTCTTCTTTCTTCTCCTCCTCTTCCTCCTACAGAGATGAGGAGATCCGTGAGAAGTGTGGTGAGGATGCGGTCCACTACTTGTCGTTCCAGCGTCACATCATCGGTCTGCTGGTCGTAGTCGGCGTTCTTTCTGTCGGCATCGTTCTTCCCGTCAACTTCTCCGGAGACCTTCTAGGTGAGAACGAGGCCGCCGACCAATCAGGAGAGAGCAGAGGACTTTACTCTGTGACCCTCTGTCTTTCTGAAAACATCAGAAAACGTTTGTCAATGTCTGAAATGTGAGTTTTAAAGGAACAGTGTGTACAATTTAGTGACAGCTGGTATCCTCCCAGTGTCTCTGGGCTGCTGTAGAAACATGGCGGTACAAGATGGCGGACTCACTAAATGTATTTTTCTAATGAAAACACTGCAATTCTTAGTTTCACGTGATTATACACTAATTAAAACATAGTTATGAATATTAAATTCGATTCTAAATGTTTCACACTGTTCCTTTAAACAGTTTGGAGGCTGAACTCTTCACACAGTGTTCTCTCCTTATGTCTGATTGGTTTTAGTCAGAATTATCAGTAAAGATGCTTTCCTAAGCCAAGGAGTCCCCGGACCCCCTTCTAAAGAAGGTAACAGCAGTCAGATCAGAACTGTAGGTCTGTGGATCTGTAGGTCTGTGGGATTGTGGATCTGTGGGTTTGTAGGTTTGTAGGTCTGTGGGATTGTAAGTATGTGAGATTGTGGGTCTGTGGATCTGAGGATCTGTAGGTCTGTGGGTCCTTGGATCTGTAGATCTGTAAGCCTGTGTATTTGTGGGTCTGTAGGTGTGTGGATCTGTGGGTCTGTAGGTTTGTAAGTCCGAGGATTTGTAGGTATATGGGTAAGTAGGTCTGTAGGTTGTTAAGTCTGTAGGTCGTTAGGTCTGAAGGTCTCTGGGTCTGTAAGTCTGTAGGTCTGTAAGTTTGTGGGTCTGTAAGTCTGAGTCTGTGGATCTGTAGGTCGTTAAGTATGTAGGTTGTTAGGTCTGTAGTTCGGCATGTCTGTAGTTTATTAGGTCTGTAGTTTGTTAGGTCTGTAGTTTATTAGGCCTGTAGTTTATTAGGTCTGTAGTTTATTAGGTATGTAGTTTGTTAGGTCTATAGTTTGTTAGGTCTATAGTTTGTTAGGTCTATAGTTTGTTAGGTCTGTAGTTTGTTAGGTCTGTAGTTTATTAGGCCTGTAGTTTATTAGGTCTGTAGTTTATTAGGTATGTAGTTTGTTAGGTCTATAGTTTGTTAGGTATGTAGTTTGTTAGGTCTGTAGTTTGTTAGGTATGTAGTTTGTTGGGTCTGTAGTTCGTCAGGTCTGTAGTTTGTTAGGTCTGTAGTTTGTTAGGTCTGTAGTTTGTTAGGTCTGTAGTTTGTTAGGTCTATAGTTTGTTAGGTCTATAGTTTATTAGGTCTGTAGTTTGTCAGGTCTATAGTTTGTCAGGTATGTAGTTTGTTAGGTCTGTAGTTTGTTAGGTCTGTAGTTTGTTAGGTCTGTAGTTTGTTAGGTCTGTAGTTTATTAGGTCTGTAGTTTGTTAGGTATGTAGTTTATTAGCTCTGTAGTTTGTTAGGTCTGTAGTTTGTTAGGTCTGTAGTTTGTTAGGTATGTAGTTTGTTAGGTCTGTAGTTTGTTAGGTCTGTAGTTCGTCAGGTCTGTAGTTTGTTAGGTCTGTAGTTTGTTAGGTCTATAGTTTATTAGGTCTGTAGTTTGTTAGGTCTGTAGTTTGTTAGGTCTGTAGTTTGTTAGGTCTGTAGTTTGTTAGGTCTATAGTTTGTTAGGTCTGTAGTTTGTTAGGTCTGTAGTTTGTTAGGTATGTAGTTTGTTAGGTCTGTAGTTTGTTAGGTCTGTAGTTCGTTAGGTCTGTAGTTTGTTAGGTCTGTAGTTTGTTAGGTCTATAGTTTATTAGGTCTGTAGTTTGTTAGGTCTGTAGTTCGTTAGGTCTGTGGTTTGTAGGTCTGTAAGTCTGTAGTTTATTAGGTCTGTAGTTTGTTAGGTCTGTAGTTTGTTAGGTCTGTAGTTTATTAGGTCTGTAGTTCGTTAGGTCTGTGGTTTGTAGGTCTGTAGGTCTGTATTTGTTGGATTAGTTGATTATATTTAGTGTAAATAAAGTAAAGATCTTGGGGTTAGGGTGACTTCTGTTTGTTTTTGTTCCAGAAAACAACGCTTACAGCTTCGGACGCACCACGATAGCCAACCTGAAGTCTGGGTGAGTACATGATGAGTTCCACTGGAGTAATCAGAGATCAATAATAGAGATCACAGATCAGAGATCAATAGAGATCAATACATGTCAGAGATCAATAGATATCAGAGATGAATACATATTGATATTGTGTGTTTCAGGACCAACCTGCTGTGGCTCCACACCTCCTTTGCCTTCATGTATCTGCTGCTGACGGTCTACAGCATGAGGAGACACACGTCCAAGATGCACTACAAGGAGGACGACCTGGTATGTGGTCAACAACCTTTATCCACTTCCTGTGGTTGTGCCACACATTTCACAATAAGACACATTTATTAGTTTGAAATGTTAATAATTCTTCAAGTGACATGAAAACAGGAAGTAAACAAACATGTGTACTGTGTGGTGTTTTAATCCCTGTCCCTTGACTTGCAGGTGAAGCGCACTTTATTCATTAACGGCATCTCCAAATACGCTGAGGAGAGTCAGATCAAACAGCACTTTGAGTAAGTTCACTGGTCTTCTTCTCCTTCTTCTGGTTCTTCTTCTCCTTCTTCTTTTTCTTCATTTTGCTCCTTTAAATGTTTTCAAGAGCCCTAAAACCTCTTAAATTTAGTTTTTACATTTATTGACATGATTTATTTTGAAACTATATATACAAATATATACATACATGTATATCATTTAATGTAGTTTTGAGTATTCCGTTCAGTAAATTAAGATGTATGTGTAAGTTTTGTGTTTATATTTAGTTTTTAATTTAATTTTTTATAACCAGAGTCATTTTATTAATACTTTTGTAGTAACATGAAGTTAAAATGGTTTCATTGTTCTTAGGGTTAGGGTTAGACATTAATACAGATTCTTATCCTGATTCAAGAACCCACTTAATAATAATGTTCTAATGATATTAAATTATTGATCATTGTTCTTCAGACAGGCATATGAGAACTGCACCGTTCTGGAGGCTCGGATCTGCTACAACGTGGCCAAACTGATGTCTCTGAATGCAGAGAGGTGAGACACAGAGGTGCATGCTGGGATATGATCATTTAAAGGAACATGTGTTTGTTTCATCCACACGTGTTCTGTGTGTTTGTGTTCGTCAGGAAGAAGACGGAGCGCAGTAAGAAGTTCTTCACTGACCTGATGGCAAAGGAACACGTTCCCACGATGATCAACCCGAAACCCTGTGGACACCTCTGCTGCTGCGCCATCACCGGCTGTGAGGAGGTAACGTTAATGTTAACGCTAATGCTAATGCTAACACGAACACTTTTTATGTTTTATCGTAGCCGGTTAAAGTTGTGTAAACCTGGTCTGATTGGATGTGTTGGTCCGGGTTAAGAGGTGTGCTGTTTGCCTGTTACCATGTTAGCATTTGTCCTGCAGGAAGAGGCGGTCAGCTACTACACCAAGACGGAGGCCAAGCTGAAGGAGGAGTACAGGAAGGAGAAGGAGAAGGTCCACACCAAACCTCTGGGCATGGCCTTCGTCACCTTCCAGAACGAGTCCATGACCGCCATGTGAGCCTCAACTGCTTTAACAATAATAACATGTTTTGTTTTTGTTCACAAAGTTTACTTTAGTTTTTGTAGAATAATTTACACAGCTCCGACCCCGCCTCCTCTCGCTGACTCCGCCCCCTTCTGTTTTCACAGTATTCTGAAGGACTTCAACGCCTGTCAGGTTCAGGGTTGTCGGTGTCGTCAGGAGCCACGATCCTCTCAGTTCAGCGATGCTCTTCACATTTACAACTGGAGCGTTTCGTATGCGCCCGACCCGCAGAACGTCCGCTGGTAAGTCCACAAGCTCCACTGCCTGAAACACCAGCAAATACTAAAACCAACGCACCCTCACCTGACGTGTCCGGGTTTGTTTCTGCAGGGAGCACCTGTCGCTCGGTGGGATCTCCTGGTGGATCCGCTGCTTCATCATCAACTGCATCCTCTTCCTCCTGCTCTTCTTCCTCACCACACCCGCCATCATCATCTCCACCATGGACAAGTTCAACGTCACCAAGCCGGTGGAGTACCTCAACGTGAGGAACCACAAGCAGCCTTTAGGTTTGAGCGGATCGTTTGTGGTGGCTCTTCTTCTCTGACTCTCTGCTGTGTTTGTTTTGGACAGAATCCCATCGTCACTCAGTTCTTCCCCACTCTGCTGCTCTGGGCTTTCTCTGCTCTGCTGCCCACCATCGTCTACTACTCTGCCTTCTTCGAGGCTCACTGGACCAGGTAACCAGCTCCTCTTCAAGTACTACGATACAGTATTAGTACTACAATTCATACTACAGTTGTTCAGACTTTTGTGGCAAGTCCAACTTTAAGTCTTAAATTAGTCAAGACAAGTCTGAATGTTCATGAATGTCTCAGGTCAATGAAGACACGTCCAAACAAGTCTCATGAAAACCTTTAAGACATTTTAGAGCCAGTTGAGACATTTCAAACAGTTTCAAATCTTCATCTCAAATCGAATGACCAAAAACCAAAGTCAAGCGTCGTAAACTTGAAATGAGTCCAGGTCAGATCTCAAATTCGTCGAGTCTTATTAGACTCCAGACGGAGGTTTGGTCCAGTAAGTCGAGTCCAAGTCGAGTGTCAACAATGGTGAAACAAGTCCAAATAACAATCATTGTTAAAACACAACCATCATTATGTGACCATTGACCATAAAACACTAAACACAGTATTTTATTTCATCTTTCGTATGATGTAATGTTTATGTACCCGTCGTAATTACAACATTTGATGACACCACCCAAGAACTGTTGACCCTGATTTGATGTTTACTTGACCCTGAGTTGACCCTGATCTGACCCTGAGTTGACCCTGATCTGACCCTGAGTTGACCCTGATCTGACCCTGAGTTAACCCAAATGACACCGATCTGACCTCCTCTGTGTGTCTCCAGGTCTGGAGAAAACAGGACGACGATGCATAAATGTTACACGTTCCTGATCTTCATGGTTCTGCTGCTGCCGTCTCTCGGACTCAGCAGGTAATAGAAACACTTTGCTGTAATGACTCTGAGTGACGACCGTGACTCACTGAATCCTCTCTGTTCTACAGTCTGGATGTTTTCTTCCGTTGGCTCTTTGATAAGAAGTTCTTGGCTGATGCCACAGTCAGATTTGAGTGAGTCGCTTTTATTTCCCAGCATACAACATGTTTCTCCTCATTGACACTTTTTAAATTTTAAGTCCAGATTTTTTTTAATCAAATAAGAATTTCATTTTTGTACAATACATTTTAGAATGTAGAACAGGACTTAAACATTGTAAAGCCTGGACTTCCTGTTCTTTATGTAGTTTTATTTTGAAAGGTCAGTAGAAGGACATTCTGCTCTAACGGAGCCTCCGCGTCTCCTTCAGGTGCGTCTTCCTGCCGGATAACGGAGCTTTCTTCGTCAACTACGTCATCGCCTCTGCGTTCATCGGGAACGCCATGGACCTGCTGAGGATCCCGGGTCTGCTCATGTACATGATCAGACTCTGTCTGGCTCGGTCCGCCGCAGACCGCCGCAATGTCAAGAGGGTGAGGACGGAGTCCTCTCAGTCAGACAGTCTGACAGTTTGTGAATAGACCACTGAGTCTATTATTGTCTCCATGTGGACATAACCCTAACCCTGGATCAGTTGTCTGTCCCCCCCACAGTTTAGTCTGATGGACATTGCTGCCTTATGGTGGCGCTGCTGTGGTTCTGTCCTGTTTGAGACGTTTGTCTTTGGTCCCTGCAGCATCAGGCCTACGAGTTCCAGTTTGGAGCAGCGTACGCCTGGATGATGAACGTGTTCACGGTGGTGATGGCCTACAGCATCACCTGTCCAATCATCGTGCCCTTTGGTCAGTCTCTTTTATATTTATATATTATATATATGTATAATGTATATCACCTGTGTGACTCTCACCTGTCCTCCTGCAGGTCTCATGTACATGCTGCTGAAGCACCTGGTGGACAGGTACAACATGTACTACGCCTACCTGCCGTCCAAACTGGACAAGAAGATCCACTCAGGAGCCGTCACCCAGGTGGTGGCCGCTCCCATCCTCTGCCTCTTCTGGCTCCTCTTCTTCTCCACTGTACGCACAGGTAAGCCCCGCCCCCTTATCCACTGTACGCACAGGTAAGCCCCGCCCCCTTATCCACTGTATGCACAGGTAAGCCCCGCCCCCAAGTCCAAATCAAGTCTCTCAGGACAAGTCCAAATCAAGTCTGTTAAAAAAAATTCAAACAAAACAAATATTTTAAATGACAAACACAATACTTGGTTTAAAAATCAACAAACATGTACATTAGCTGAATGCTAACTAATGCTAACTGCTAATATGCCGTCAGGTTTCGAGACGCCGACCTCCATGTTCACTCTGGTTGTCCTGATCGTCACCATCGTGGTCTGTCTGTCTCACGTCTGCTTCGGACACTTCAAGTACCTTAGTGCTCACAACTACAAGGTACTAGAGCGTTCTTTATTTACGCTGCTACAGAAACGTTAGCATCAAAGCGCTCAGTCTCACTCTGTGCTCTTGTCTCAGATCGACACCAAGGATACCGTCGTGGACGCTGTCGAGAACGGACGTCCAGCTCGTCCGTCGTCCTCCCCCATCACCAAGTCTCAGGTGGGTGGATCCAACTAACCAGAAGCTAGTTAACAAATTAGCTCGAGCTGTTGAGTTTGTTAGCTCACAAATGACATGTAGTTCCTAGTATTTATTTTCCTTGGATGGCGAGGTCATGACCTGCCCTACTCTGCATCTGATTGGCTTACCCAGACATTCTTACCCTAACCAACCAACAGCCAGAGGCAGAGTAGGGCGGGTCATGACCTCGCCATCCAGAAAAAACTAATTTCCTGGGATTGTTAGCAGGCGGCAGGTGAAGTCGAGCTGCATTCTCTCTAGTGTCCATCAGGGGGCGACTCCTCTGGTTGTATAGAAGTCTATGAGAAAATGACTCTACTTCTCTCTTGATTTATTACCTCAGTAAACATGAATTCATGGTCTCAATCTCTAGTTTCAAGTCTTTTTCAATACAACATGATGTTCATTAGTGAAACAGACCATAAAGCAGGGGATGCTTTAGGGCGGGGCTACACTGTGATTGACAGGTCTCTACCAGAGACGTACACGGTTTCTCTACGTCACTCCTCCATGTCCAGATATGGTAATTTCCTGTTCTGTGGTGGTTAGCTCGCCAACAAGCTAGCTGGAGCTTTTGGGTTAGTTCCTATATTACATGTGAACCTGATGAGAACGATGAAGGGAACTCGTTGACTTGTTGTAGACTCTGCCGTCTGTCAAGATCGGGTCTCTCCTGCTGGTTGACCCGTTCGTTGTGATCTTTTGTTTTTCCAGCAGCAGCAGCAGCAGCAGATGTACATCGCTCAGGTGCTCCAGGACCCAAACTCAGACGAGCCGGGCGGTGGCAGTGGCGAGGAGGACCGAGGGTCGTCCCAGGACGAGGAGTTGCTCAATGGAGGGAACAGCATCAACGAGGCGGATTTTCAGTCAGGGGAGGACAGTCTGATCGCCAACGAGGTCCACCACTAGCTGGGGGTGGAGCTAGAGGGAGGGGGCGGAGCTAGTTGAGGGTCCATACACAACAGTTAGAGAATAAAGCTGACTGGAGAATCACTAGACACACAGATACACACAGACTGACACGGTTAGCTCCTCCCACTCCCAGCTCGAAGACTTGACCCTGACCTTTGATGCCGGCGCCGGGTCGCCAACATCCAGTCCTGCACGTCTGTGGAAACTTGATGGACACCAAACTGTCTCCACTGGAAGTCACTGTACATAACCACAAAGCCAAACGTTTTTATTTTCTATTTCTTTGTTTTTTCTCGGGGTTAGAAGGGCAGGGTTTTAAAAATTCGTGCCTCGGCTGGTTTTCGTTTCGTTCGCACTCGTGTCTTGATTCCTGACCTGTCGAGGGGGTCAAAAGCTGATGCTGACGTCGCTGTCTCTTTCCTCGGCCTATTGGACGTCTCCAAACAAACTCTCACCATCTTCATCGTGACCAACTTCATCACCATCATCACCGCTGACATCGGAGTGCTCAACAAGTTGCCAACCGCCAGCTCTCGTAGTGGTAGAAGCTTTGCAGACTTATCGCAGTCTCCCGTCCTGTTCTGTCCTCGTTTGTGGGTTTAACACCTTCATCACCTGGACGTTTGTCTTTTACCTGCCACGGTTTCGTTAAAAGTGCTGTCTGGACCAGGACCCATCGAGGGACTGTGGAGACCACGAAGTCCTCTCTGATCAGTGTCGACCCATCGAGGGACTGTGGAGACCATGAAGTCCTCTCTGGTCTCAGCAGCACGTCCTTGGTTTTCTGTTTCACCCGAACTACCTTAAATCATGAATACCTGACGACGGGACCGGGGTGTTTGTGTCTGTGTAGGTTTAGCAACAAAAACTCTTTTCATTCATGCGGAGAACTTTGTGAAGAACTTTGTGAGGAACATTGTGAGGAACTTTGTGAAGAACTTTGTGAGGAACATTGTGAGGAACTTTGTGAAGAACTTTGTGAAGAACTTTGTGAGGAACATTGTGAGGAACTTTGTGAAGATGCTCCGACAGCAGCAGAAGTCCAGATGTTTGAGCTCAGGTAGACGCAGAAGAGCAGCGCTCTTCTTCCAAACCGTCTGAAGCCTGAAGCTGTCGGGACCCTCAAAGGAAGTGTGTGTGTGTGTGTGTGTGTGTGTGTGTGTGTGTGTGTGTGTGTGTGTGTGTGTGTGTGTGTGTGTGTGTGTGTGTGTGTGTGTGTGTGTGTGTGTGTGTGCATGTGCATGCGTGTGTCATGCTTCTGTCTTCTGTAAGATCAGTTTCACTAAAAATACGAACTTTTCCTCCTGAGAGTCTAAGATGTTTCACTTGATCCATCTCTGCGAGTCCAGTACATAGTGACTGGTGTTTAGCCTAGCTTAGCACAAAGACTGGAAGCAGGGGGGAAATTTAGCCTAGCTCGTCTGATATTGTATCTTCTGGTTAATGACCACAATTTTTGTTTCTAGGTCCAGCTAGCTTAGGGTTAGCTTCTCTTGATTAGCTTTTCAGCTAACCAGCTAGTCACCAGCCCATCCCGTAATTAGCTAGGTAGCTAGAAGCTAACTCTTAGATCACACTTCTTTTTTCCCTTTGGTAACCTTCTTTGAATAAAAAAATGTTCAACCTGAGAGCAAAACACCCCGGGGGAATAAACACAGTCCAGAAAAGAATCCAGCATGCTAGCATTCAGCATTCTACCGTTTAGTATTCTAGCTTTTAGCATGCTAGCGTTTAGCTTGCCAGCAACCGTAGAACTAGAACTAAATATTTCATATTTCACAGATTCTTTTGCTAGGACTGTTGTCCCCTCCCGCTTCTTGTCTTTGTGCTAAAATAGGCTAATCCCGCCCTGCACCTGCCTCTGCTACACAGATCCAAATATAGTTTCATCTTAAAAGGTTTTAAGAAAATTCAATCCGGTATCTTTTCCTAGTTGAGAATTTCCTCAAACTTCAGCTTCAGGACGGAGTGAAGTTCAGTCGTCACGTTGATCTCTGGCTTCAGTTTGTTTATATTCAAATTTTAAATTCCCCCGTATGCAATTTGTAACGTCCAATCACAATCTGGTATTTTCTGAAATGAGGGTCCCTTTAAGTCCCTTTAAGAACTACAAAGTTCACGTGTTACTGTAAGATGTTCGATGACTCAGCTCCGCCCCCTTGTGGTCAAGCGAGCATGAGTCACACCAACAAGAATAGTCTCAGCTGTTTGTCTCCCTGAAGTAATGTTTACATCAGTTTATGTTGCTCGTTGTGTGTGTGTGTGTGTGTGTGTGTGTGTGTGTGTGTGTGTGTGTGTGTGTGTGTGTGTGTGTGTGTGTGTGTGTGTGTGTGTGTGTGTGTGTGTGTGTGTGTGTGTGTGTGTGTGTGTGTGTGTGTGTGTGGACACAGCTGGACTATGAAAGCTGGAGCCACCATGACGTCGTTGTCCGTTGGCTCCACGCCGGAGAACCTGCAGCTGTTTTGTGTCCAGGTGATGTTTTTTTTCTTGAGTTTTTTTTTTTCGTTTCTTCTTCCTCTTCTTCCTCTTCTTCCTCTCCGGCTCTGATTGTTTGCACACGAGACTGAAAGTGACGGAGAGCTCAAAGCGGATCTGAGTTCTGGATCCGAGAGGTTCAGCTCAGCAGCTCTCAACCAGAAGTGATGCTAACAGAATAAAATATGAATAACTATGTTTCTACAGGAGCCCAGAGAGGACAAACAGGACACTGACTCTCGAGAGTTCATGTTTTCACTTGGTTGTAATCTGCTTTTTAAGTCCTCGTCTTCAGATCTCATCTCTCAGAGAACTTGATGGATAACTCCTGATGGATGGAGTCAGGAACGAGGTTCACTCTGATGTGATGAAACTCTTTAAAATACCGTTTAGAGTTCTGCAGCGTCGCTGAACTGAAGGTTGAGAGCTGCTTCGCTGACGCCTCGTTGTCGTGGAAGCCCATAAAAACAGAAGTGTGATATTTTTGTAACCTGCCGACTGAAGTATTTGATACTGAACCCGTTGAAGAAACGTCGATAGCTGTTGTAACGTGTGACTAAAGGTTTTTAATAAGACGCTGCTTTTTGCTTTTCTTAGTTTTTATAATTGTTGCTGAAGTCGTGAAACAGACGAATGTGAAAAACTGTAAAATATAATGTGTAATATAATGTGTAAATAGCCGTCGAACTGCAGCGTCTCTCCGACTCCAATCTGATCAGCTATTGGTCCATTTCATGCTTTTAATTTATTGTGAAGATATTTATTTCTACTTTGGGTTCCAGGTCGTGTGTACAGTGAAGCATTTATGTTCTGTTTATGTTACTTGATCAATAAAATTGGCTTTCATCTGTTGAGTTGTTCTGTTGTTTGTGTGTGGAGCCCCGTTAGCACGTTAGCATCCAAACACCAACGTCGTATGAAAACGACAAACTGTGAGGAATAAAACCAACTTTGAGTCTCACGTTTCACTTTATTAGAGAGAATCAGTCCACTTCATATAACCATGACAGCAAGACCCCAAGGACACACTAAGCTTCACTCCTCCACCTGGACCTGCTCCTCCACCTGGACCATCTCCTCCACCTGGACCGTCTCTTCCACCTGGACCTTCTCCTCCACCTGGACCTGCTCCTCCACCTGGACCATCTCCTCCACCTGGACCGTCTCTTCCACCTGGACCTGCTCCTCCACCTGGACCATCTCCTCCACCTGGACCTGCTCTTCCACCTGGACCATCTCCTCCACCTGGACCATCTCCTCCACCTGGACCTGCTCCTCCACCTGGACCTGCTCCTCCACCTGGACCATCTCCTCCTGGAAATAACAGAAGAAGAATTCTCAAAAAAAATATACAGGACTGTCTCAGAAAATTAGAATATTGTGATAAAGTTCTTTATTTTGTGTAATGCAATTAAAAAAACAAAAATGTCATGCATTCTGGATTCATTACAAATCAACTGAAATATTGCAAGCCTTTTATTCTTTTAATATTGCTGATTATGGCTTACAGCTTAAGAAAACTCAAATATCCTATCTCTAAATATTAGAATATCATGTTAACTCGAAACACCTGCAAGGGTTTCCTGAGCCTTGAAAAACACTCAGCTTGGTTCAGTAAACTAAATCACACGTATGGGGATTATCACAATATTCTAATTTTCTGAGACAGTCCTGTATATATATATTTTACAGGTTTGGCATAATAAAATATTTTAAGATAAATAACGTGCTGCATGTTTTCATGTATGATTGAATGTATATATATATATATATATGTATATACACATATATGTATATATATATATATATATATGGATATATATATATATATATACACATATATGTATATATATATATATATATATATATACATATATGACGTCACCTGGTGAGTGTGTGAGTGTGAGAGGCTGTGAGGGCTCGAGATGGTGGAAATAGGAACGGGACAGCACTTTGTTGCAACATGTCACGTTGAAAATGACAACAAATATATTTATTTTATACTTTGTATATATGTAAACAAAGTTCAGAAACCTGGAGCAGTGCAGATTTGTGATCAGCCTCCACCTGCTGCTGCAGCTCCATCACTTCCTGTCGAGCCTGAAGAAACACATGAAACAGTTTGAGGTCACTTCCTGACGTCGGCCAGCGAATCGTGTGACAGACGTTCCAGATGTGGCGGACCTGCTGCAGCTGTCTGTCCAGCTGCTGCCGCTGCTCCTGTTCCGCCTGCAGCCGGACGCACATCTGCTGCACCTGAGACCGCACCTGAGTTATTCAAATATTAGCATTAGCATATTAGCTTTTTATTCATTTTATCTTTATGGTGATGTAATTGTGTATGAAACTGTTGTTATTCTTGCTAGTTTGGTGACATTTAATATGTATTTATGTATTTCCCTCCATATCATTATGATTAAAATGTGTTTTTTTTTCTATGTAGAAGACCATTGTTGAAGGAAAGACCAAGTCCCGAGTCGTACGTCCCGAGTCGTGCGTCACGAGTCCTGCGTCACGAGTCGTGCGTCCCGAGTCGTACATCCCGAGTTGTGCGTCCCGAGTCGTACGTCCCGAGTCCTGCGTCCCGAGTCGTGCGTCCCGAGTCGTACGTCCCGAGTCGTACGTCCCGAGTCCTGCGTCACGAGTCGTGCGTCACGAGTCGTGCGTCCCGAGTCGTACGTCCCGAGTTGTGCGTCCCGAGTCGTACGTCCCGAGTCCTGCGTCCCGAGTCGTGCGTCCCGAGTCGTACGTCCCGAGTCGTACGTCCCGAGTCCTGCGTCACGAGTCCTGTGTCACAAGTCGTACGTCCCGAGTTGTGCGTCCCGAGTCGTACGTCCCGAGTCCTGCGACACGAGTCGTGCGTCACTAGTCGTGCATCACGAGTCGTGCGTCCAGAGTCGTGCGTCCAGAGTCCTGCGACACGAGTCCTGCGACACGAGTCCTGCGTCACATGTCCTGTGTCCAGAGTCCTGCCTCACTAGTCGTGCAACACGACTCCTGCGTCACTAGTCGTGCAACACGACTCCTGCGTCACTAGTCGTGCAACACGAGTCCTGCGACACGAGTCCTGCGTCACAAGTCCTGCGTCACGAGTCGTGTGTCCAGAGTCCTGCGACACGAGTCCTGCGTCAGAGAGTCGTGCGTCCAGAGTCCTGCGTCACGAGTCCTGCAACACGAGTCGTGCGACTTGAGTCCTGCGTCACGAGTCGTGCATCACGAGTCGTGCGTCCAGAGTCCTGCGTCACGAGGAGTCCTGCGACATGTCGTGCATCCAGAGTCCTGCGACACGAGTCCTGCGACACGAGTCCTGCGACACAAGTCGTGCGTCTAGAGTCGTGTGACCTGTGTGACGGTTCAGACCTGAGCGAGCTCCTCACTGCAGCTCTGGGTGGCGCTCGCCTCCTCCAGCTGTTTCTCCAGCTGAGCTTCCAGCAGCATCATCTGCTCCTTCAGCTGAGACACAACAGACTCGACGTCTTTAGCCTCAGGAGGACAGACCTGCTGAGTGTCTTCTGTCTCCGTCCTCTTCGACTGAACTTCGTCCTCCAGCAGCTTCAGCTGATCCAGGACCTGTAGACACGACAGAGAGCTCATAAAGGTACAAATATGTGACAACTATGATATTTAATCAGAGTGCAGATTAAAATATTCATCTGATTCACCTCAACAGAGAGACTTTAATAAGAGAATATATTATATATATAATAGATAATATGTTGTCATCAGAACATAAATAAACATCATTGTGTTTGTTTGATCGCCGGTGAAAAAAAAAGAATAAAACTAAACAAAACGAATGAAAGTGCGTTTTAATATTTCATTCATCAGTTGTTTTGAAACTTAATGAAGACGATCTAAACTCTCTTCATCATGTGATGAAGATGAAGAGCGTCCTCGTCTTCATCGTGTACCGTTTGTTTTTGCTGCTCGGCTTCAGACAGTTTTCTCTTCCAGACGTTTTCTTCTTCTTCGGAGCGTCGCTGTAAAGCCTGAAGCTCCGCCTCCTGTCAGAGAACAAAACAACAGAAATGCTTTAATGTACACGTTTAGTTGTTGTTGTTGTTCCTGCAGCAGCTTCGTGTTCTGATCAAACTTCGACTGAAACTGAACAACAAAATAATTGAAGAAACTCATCGACATCAACGAGATTATTAAAAATCAAAGATAAAAAACATCTGAGAACATTTCTAACAGTTCATGTCAGTGTTTGTTTCTGTCAAATCGTTCTTAATATTATACATTTTTCTGAGTTTTACTACAAAAACTTCAGTAAAAGTTCCTAGAATATTGTGAATTTTTTTCATGCGTCCCTAAAAAAGTTTCTGTGTTCTGAAAAACTTCTTAAACTCTTTAATGAGTTTATAGAAGAAGAAGAAACAGAACAAAGTTCGACTTCATTATTCCTCATTCCAAATGTTTCTCAGTTAATCAAATAAAGTCCTGAGTTTCTATAACATTTTAAAGAAAAGTTATGCTTCTAAAAAACGTTCCTGAGTTTTATGAAGAATATTCTGAGTTTGTTTCTGTAGTTTGTTGGTTTCGTGTTTTTAACATGGAGACACCTGGAAGTTCAAACGCAGGGCATCAAAACCAGGGTCCTGTTCCTCGTACGTGGTTCACTAAGTGGATCAGATGTCCTGTTAGCAGCTTAAAGGAACCCGATGGTTGAAGTCAGGCTATCTCGGTTCCTCAAAGGCTGATCCGCTCAAACGGTCTCGTTCAGTAGAACCAGACTAGAACCAGACTAGAACCAGACTTCAGTCATCAGGGTCGTTGATCGTCCTGCTTCAGAAGGAGGAAGCGTCGATCACAGAAACCATGATGTTCTAACAGGACGATGCAGATGAAGTGACAGAAAGAGCCTCTTTCTGCTCCGCTGACGAGCAGGAGATGATCATGAACTCATGTGAGGAGCTCCAGACCATCATCATGACATCATCATGACATCATCTAACACCTCCACCGCTGAGAGGGCGAGACAAGAAGCACGGCGACACGTCACAGACACGTTGATGCGTCAGTGTTGGAACATGTATCGGCTCATTTTAAGAGCCTCATCAGCCCGACCAATCACAGGACTCGTCTTTAAACGTGCTGCTGGCAGCAGCTTCATGGAACCATCATCCAATGAGATCTAGAGACAAGAAGGATCTCAACTCTTCACCAAGAAGATCAAAACAAAGAGCATCTAACTGATACCAATGAAGAGATGCTGATGAGGGTAGATGTGCTGTATGCGCTCATGTATCATGTATATGTGTGTGTGTGTGTGTGTGTGTGTGTGTGTGTAGATTACATATAGAACTAGCAGTTTGAATGTGTGTGTGAACCCTTTGAGGAACCGAGATAGCGTGACTTCAATCATCGGGTTCCTTTAAGCTGCTAACAGGACATCTGATCGTACGAGGAATGAGGCCCTGGTCTCCACTTCAGTCTGGACACGTTTTTAAACTAAATATTTGTTTAAAGTTTACTGTCATTAAAAACAAAGTTCAGACAAAGATCACTCTGATTGATTTTGAATGAACTGACCAGCGCCGCTTTAAGCTCCGCCTCTCGCTGCTCGCTCTGAAGCTCTGAAGTCGTTTTGTCCTTCAGCTCCTGAAGAAGACGATGAGACGAAGAAAAGTCTGCAAATCTTTCATCTTTAGCTTTATAATAATTAATGAATGCATTCATATTAATAATTATAATATACAACTAATCTTCAGTTTTTATATTTGGACTCACGATGTGAGTTTGATGAAGTTCGTCTTTGAGCTGCTGAAGTTCTTCCTCCAGACGGAGCAGCTGAGAGTCTTCCTCCAGACTGTCAACAACAAACAACAACAACAACGTCAACAACAAACAACAATAACAACGTCAACAACAAACACAAGGTCAACAACAAACATAAGAACACATCAGCAATAAACAACAAACACAAGGTCAACAACAAACAAAACAATGAACACAAAGTCAACAGATGATCTGTGAAACAGCTGAATTATTGAATTTGAAATAAACGTTTAGTTTTATAAACTATTTAGAGTTACTGACTCTGAATCAGTCACAAGCTCTAATAATAATAATAATAATAATAATAATAATAATAATAATAATAATAATAAAGGAAGAGGTGAGTTTCTTACCTTTCAAACGGTTGATCAGACTCACTTCCTGATTCCTGAAGAAGAAGAGAAGAAACGTCACAAAGTCTCAGGTTTACTTAAACTAAACCTTATGCCGTGTTCACACCAAATGCGATGAACGCGTGTCATTCGCCGCCGGTCTCTCCGGGGACTATTTGTGTTCATTCACGTGAATCGTGCTGGACGCGCCGGTGAGGGGGCGTGGCTTATCGGCCTGAAAGCTGTTCAACTGTCCGCCATCAACCGTAGAAAAATCACCTCTATTTCTGCTCAGTACGTGTTGTGGAAGTCCCAGATATCACGGGAACTAAACGCCGTCATGTCTGGTTCATAACATAGTCCGGAGGAGCTCCGTGGATTTCATCGAGCTCACTGTGTCTAGCGAGCCACACGTCGCTGTTTACTACAGCTGTATGAACACAACATACACTGATTTGGCTGTGATTTAACGGCAATAAACCGCCAAAAAGGGACTCCGAAATAACTACGTAATGATGCCGATTTGTACTTGCTTTCTCAATGGAGCTCGGATCGATCGGTGCTAGGCTATGCTAACATTGTAGCAGCTCCATCAACACTCACAATAACGTCATCTAGACGTAAATACGGCAGCGTCTATTCATTGTTTGTACCATATGGTTTACACACACACACACACATGTACACACATAGTCTGGTCTCTACTGATATGAGGGGTCGTAGAGCTCTGGGTGAACATGGCGGCTACAGTATTTATTTCCTGATTCAACAACGGCAGGAAGTCACTGATGACGGGGAGCAACTCAACGCTGATAGGCTATCACGCTGGAGCGTCACGCGATTTTTTCGCAGAAGTTCAAATATTTCAACTTCTGCGTTTGGAACGATTCGGCGTTTGACGCGAATTCGCGTTCATCGCGTCTGTGCATAGACTTTGTATGTAATCTCGCCGCGTTCATCGCGTTTGGTGTGAACGCAGCATTAGACGTTTTTAGTTTATCTTATAGAGTTTAGTTTTGATGTCAGACTGAAGGCCTTCACACACCACCTTCTGATTTTGTGTCCGATATGGTTAAAAATGTTGTCTGATGTTATTATTATTATATATATTAAAACAAGAAATGAATGAAAATCATCTTTTCAGCAGCTGAATCTCAAATCGTGGATGTCTTTGAACGTACCATTCTTTATGAAACAAAAGGAAACTTTAACTAAAATAATCTGTGATGGATTGACTGTCTGCAGGTTGATGAGCTAGTTTTGTGATGAAAAAGATATTTGCAGACTGATAAAACAATATATAAAAATGTGAAACAGACATAACGCTGTTTATATTTGCTATAAATATTTACAAAGTCTGTTTTAACTTTTAGGATTTAGACTAAACGAGGAGTCTATCTGTTGCCGTAAGCTAACGTTACTTTAAACTAACGTTTCCCAAAACTAACGTGTGCCCTAAACTATTGTTAGCCTAAACTAATGTTAGTCTAAACTAACGTGTGCCCTAAACTATTGTTAGCCTAAACTAATGTTAGTCTAAACTAACGTGTGCCCTAAACTATTGTTAGCTTAAACTAATGTTAGTCTAAACTAACGTGTGCCCTAAACTATTGTTAGCCTAAACTAATGTTAGTCTAAACTAACGTGTGCCCTAAACTATTGTTAGCCTAAACTAATGTTAGTCTAAACTAATGTTTGCCCTAAACTAACATCACTTTAAACTAACGTTACCCTAAAGTTTAGGGTTTAGGGCCTAAACTAACCCTAACCTATAAACTATTGTTAGCTTAAACTAACATGTGCCCTAAACTCACCTTAGCCTAAACTAACGTGCCCTAAACTCACGTTAGCCTAAACTAACGTGCCCTCAGCTCACGTTACTTTAAACCAGGCGAGTCAAACTCATTTTCACCCTGGGCCACATCATTATTATGGTTGCCCTCAAATTTGTTAAATAACTGTCTCTGCATTTGATTATTGTTTATTCAAGTGTAAAAAGATTGTACATGCAGTTGTACAAATGTAAAATTATATTTAAGCACATTTCTGTTATTGAAACATAAATCATTTTAATTTAGGATTAAGAAATCCACATTACTCTATCATAGATCAAACTTTAAAGAAAATATCAAAGGCAAATATCATCAAGAACAAGTTATTCCATTAACTTTGTTCAAAGCTATTTTTGTCAGCTCTCTGCATCACTAATGTCCCTCCCCGTCAGCTACATCCAAGAGCTCCTCAGTGACAGTCAGGTCTGCCTTCAGCCTCTTTTAAACATTGATAGATGCACTGTATCCGTGTTGTCTGTGCTTTCATCAACAGCCAATGAAAAAGACAAGTAACTGCTCGTCTCTTCGGCTATCTGTGTTGTTAGATTGCCTTCTAGTTCCTGAACTCGGCCTGCGATGGTGTTTTTTCACAAACTGACATTTGTAGAAGTCTGTATCTGGTCGGAGCTCACCTGCTCACATACCTTTCAGCATGCACTGGGCTGTAGCTTTTGTAAATATATTCTGCTGCAGTTGCAGTCTGCCTTTTAATTCTTGGACAATTTGATGTTTTTCTTGGAGGCTAAGAGTGTGCGCGCGCACGGCGATACAGAGAGCAGCGGGCCGGGTGTTTGACACCCCTGGTCTAAACTAATGTGAGCCTAAACTAACGTTCTAAACATAATTTATATAAATATTTTTCCCGTTATCTTATGTTCTCATTGCACAGCTACTGTGCTCCTCAGCTGCTCTGCTTCAGTGCAGCTTGTTTTAAGTAGAGCTTTTATCCAATCAGAGTTCACCTCTGTGTCTCTAGGTAGAAGAGAGGCCCCAGGCCTGCAGACTCACCAGTGAATCCATGTGCAGGTTAAGTGAATGGGGACGATGTTGTTGATTGTCATAGTGTTCAACCAATCAGATCTTTAGTTTGACATGGTGGGCGTATTCTTTGACGTGTCAGAGCTGCTAGCTGGCCTACATGTACGTCAGTATTACGTGCAGCTCAGTTTGCAGGAGCAGCTCTGCAGTGAGGTGCAGCGTGCGCTGTGATTGGTCAGTGGGCGAGCACGTGACTATTGTGAAACGAAACTTAACTTGCCAGCAGAGCTTAGTTGGAGGAGTAAGAGTTCAAATTGAAAGATATGGAAGAAATTATTACATTTTAAGGGTTTTGATTGGTGTAGTTTATTTATTTTTTTACCTAGCTTTGTTTTTTCAACACTCAACAGCTGAATAAGGAGGAGAAACAGATTTAGTTGCGGAGTTACTGACAACGTCTTTCTCAAGAAAGACGTTTCAGGAAAAGCTGGACATGGTGAGAAATGGTCAGTGAACACAGCTGCAGCCCTGACTCAGCAGGAAGAGGATTTGTATGACCGGTGTTTCTTGCTGACAGCGTCGGAGAAGCGTTGCACATGTTATGGCTGGTTTGGAGCTATGCTATGCTAACCTGAGGACACCTTAGCATTTGAAAACTTTTGGAGAGACTCGAGTGGATCTACAACTCAACGAACACTTTTGCAGGGAAACATCTCCACAACCGCGGCCCGACGTGCGGTCAGCGCCCCGGTGGAGGCGGTGCTCCCGGCCCCGCTGTGGACCTGCTGCAGCAGACCGGTTAGATACAACTGAGGATCGACTGTCATCATGGCTCCATGAATCCAGAAGGACTTCTTACTGGAACTGAAACGATGTACTGGGATTAAACCCTTTAAGTTTCGGTAAGTGATAAACTGCGTTAGTTTGTTTACATAGTAATGTTACTACTGTTCATTTGTCTATCGTGTTGTTTGTATGAATAGTATTTGAATGGCTCGTGCTCTTGTGTGGTGGAATGCGTGGATCCGCTGCAGGTTTGCTGGATTGATGCGTCATAATGAGGTTATTAGGAGGTAATTCACCTGTAGTAGGACAGCACAGAAGGCCCAGGTATAACATGCACGGCCCAACACTGGTCTTAACTAATGTGAGCCTAAACTAACCTTAGTCGAAACTAATGTGAGCCTAAACCAAAATTCTAAACTAACGTTAGTTTAGAACTAACATTAGCATCCATCAAGTTTTTAATGTAACCTGTAACCCCACAAACTAATGTAAACTAATACAAGTTCAACATGATGATCTTTGTTCTGTGAATTCAAACGTACGTCTTTCTGCATCTCATCACCAGCTGCTGCTTCCACTTCCTGTTGCTTCACGCTGAGGACACAAAGAAACAAGAAACACGACTCATAAAATCTGAGGTTCTTCTTCTGTGACGGAGGACTGAATATAAACATGTGTTTGTGTTTCTGACCTCTGTGATGATGTCAGCAGCTGTAGCTCTGCCCTCAGCTGAGTGAGCTCCGCCTCCAGAGTGACGACCTGCTCGTCTCTGAGCTGCACACTGACAGGAAGTCACACAGGAAGTTACACAGGAAGTTACACAGGAAGTCACACAGGAAGTCACACAGGAAGTCAAACAGGAAGTCACACAGGAAGTCACACAGGAAGTCAAACAGGAAGTCATACAGGAAGCTACACAGGAAGTCATATAGGAAGTCAAACAGGAAGTCAAACTACCGTCTTCACACTGTCCCTGTCCATACGTATACAGATGGTTTTGAAAACATTTGTCGTCCACGCAGACGCAGAGATTTTCTGTGTCTCCGTGGTGACGTGGACTATGAAACGATGACGTCATCTCCTTAATTCACACATGCTCACTGCTGCCGGTGTTGTGATGTGACTCCACCTCGTCGTCCACAAATATGTATAAATAAAGAAATAATTAGCTCCTTAATGTTGTTTTGTTTCTTGTCCAAAGATTCGTACGCTCACTGAGCATGCTCAGAATCTTCTTCTCTGGTGTTTGACGTGTCCTAAAGAACCGGAGGTCGTGTGGACCGATTTCTATTTTCAACAAAGAGGAAAGAATCTGAGTTGTTGGTTCAAAGATCAGAAGAGTTACCAGATCTTCAGCTGATCCACTTCAGATGACCCGTCCACCTGCAGACACAAACACGTCCATGCTGTCAACTCCAAATTACTAACGTTAAACCTACACCATCTTAGCTTAGCATGTTAGCATGCTAACGTTAGCCAATGATCAGTAAACACAGAGTCCAGCTGATTGAATGTCTTTAAGTGTTGAACACGTTAACATGATGACCTGATGATCAATATAGTTTTTACAATTTATCCTGAATGATGAACCCCATTTCATCAACATCCATCCCATAATAGTTGAGATGTTTCAGTCTGGACTAAAGTGGAGAACAGACAGACAGACAGAGAGAGAGAGAGATGTATTTATTCTAATATTATTATATCGGTTTAAAAGCAATAGTTAAACAGTTGTTACCTGGACAGCAGCCTGGTTCTCCAGCTGGTTCTTGAGCTCCTGTAGTTCAGAGTCTCTGGACTCCAGGGCCCCCTTCAGGTCTGAGGTAAGAACAGCAGGAAAGTCCTGTTATTTACCACAGTGGTTCTGAGACATGTGGACGTGATGGAAACTACATTAGTTAGCTACATGCTAACAGAAACACTCACCGCTAACGGCAGCAGCTTCCCGCTGCGACGTTTTCAGCTCCGACCGCACGTCCTCCAGTCGCTGCTTCAGAGCGCGCTCAGTGTCGTCACGGACTAGCTGTCAACAACAACAACACGGGTCACTTCCTGTCCGACAGCAGCTCCACTCGACGTATCGGCTGGTATAATTTACACTTTCTGACCTGGGATCGGGACACTTCTTGCTCGGTGGTGGCCATCTTGGCCTCCAGGTTCTTCCTGCGCTCCTCGTCGGCCCGCAGAGCGTCGGTACGCTCGGTCAACTCCCGACCCAGATGGACACAGTCCTGCCTGAGACGGGCCAGCTCTGCATTCTGTCTGTAGGAGGGGGGGGGGGGTGGTAGAACATAAGTAGATCACTGGGTCCAAAAGGATCAGAGTCATGTGACTGAAAGCTCGTTAGAAACAGTCCAATCAGAGAGCTTCATACTCGTCACGATGCCTTCATGTCGTATTGGACCGATGAGAGAGATTCTACTACTGAAGACTTATTACAGGGTTGGTCTTGTGATGATAGAACTCTGTTAAATATAGGTTTGATTACATTGACCTCATAACAACGACTTGGATGTCTTTGGAGCACTCGCTAGGTACCGGACCGCTAACCTGACCTGAACCGAACCGCTAAATGGGCCCCGACCTACCTGCTCTCGGCCTGGCTGGTGGCCTGGTTCAGGGCGTCCCGGAGGATGGAGTTCTCCTGCTGCAGTCGGGCCAGCTGAGCGTTGGACCCGTTCTCTAGCTGCTCCTGTAGACTCCCGATCTGTCGCAGATCAACGGACAGTTAGCTAAACATGCTACGAAGGCAACTTGTCTGTGCCAGCTAACAACTAGTTCACCACAACTCAAGATGTGAGACTTTAAATTCAGTCTTGACTTGAAGCTTCCTCTGATCTTCCACTGAAGAATCCAAACTAAACCATACCTTCTGGTTGAGCTGCTGGGTTTGTCTCAGGTGTTCCTGTTTGGCCGTCTCCATTGTGGCCCGCATGGCGTCGACCTTCTGAACCTGAGCGCCAAGCTCCGCCTTCAGACGGGCATCCAAAGACGCCATCTTGGATTTCTCTGCACCGAGTTCCTGCAGATGGAAACAGAGCAAGTCGTATGACGTCCTGACTTCTCTCAGTGGTTTGTAGACATTTTGAAGCCTCAAGTTCGGCGATTTGACTGTCGCCATCTTGTTTTTTAGCAACCAGTGAACAGGAAGTAACCATATCTGGACTGAGGAGGAGTGACGTAGAGACGCCATATACGTCTCTGGTAGAGACCTGTCAATCACTGTGTAGCCCCGCCCCTAAAGCATCCCCTGCTTTATGGTCTGTTTGACTCTAAATGGACCATCATTTACTAAATGAACATCATGCTGTATTGAAGAAGACTTGAAACTAGAGATTGAGACCATAAACTCATGTTTACAATGTTTACTGAGGTAATAAATCAAGAGAGAAGTAGAGTCATTTTCTCATAGACTTCTATACAACCAGAGGAGTCGCCCCCTGGTGGACAATACATTACATTACAGTCATTTACGCTTTTATCCAAAGTGACTTACAATAAGTGTGTTCAACATACCCTAACCCTAACCCTATTCAAGAGAACTACTCGTCACCAGAAGTCATGAGTTCATCTCCTTTAAACATCTCAGAGCATAAACCAGAGCAAACGTACAGAAACACTCTAGCATGAACACAACCAGTGCTGAGAGGAAGGCTCAGGGTAGAGCTTCATGAAGAGGTGAGTCTTCAGCCTGATGGAAGATGGGCAGCGACTCTGCTGTCCTGACGTCAGTGGGGAGTTCATTCCACCATCGTGGGGCCAGGACAGAGAACAGAGACCGGGTCCATCGGCCACAGGGACATTAGAGAGAATGCAGAACCGGAGGTTGTCTCCTGGTTAATACTCTAATCTAACGCTCTTAATTAACTGTCCAAATATAGTTTTGCTCCCGTAAAACGCTGATTCACGGTTCTTCATCTAGAATCCTGTGAAATCCTACAAAATGGAGTCAGTTGCCTTGTTTCAAATACTGATATTTACTGTTAAATATTCATGTCTGTGTCATTGTGTGTGATATTGTGATAGCAAATTTCCACTACTATCTGTTTTTTATTGTGTGACCACTCAGTGTTTTGGCCCTTTTTGTTTTAGTAAGGTTAATGAATGTCAGACATGGTCAGTGAGGGTCCTCTCAGGTTGAGTAGTATTGTGTGTGTGTGTCTTAATCAGGGGCAAGATGTTGTCAGCTTAGATGAGGGCTGAATGGGGATGCAATCAGTGGACCATGAGTTAGGGTTAGGGCTACCATTCAATGGTTAATCACTCAATGGTCACTGTTGTCCAGATGTCCTCGTGATGAACTCCTCCCACCATGTGCTCAAGGCCTTTATAAGTCGTACACAACCAGCACTCTGGGTTCTTCCTCCTTCAGACCGCATTCAGTCTGAATGATGATTGAACCTTCTCACAGAGAATAAAGACTTTAAAGACAAACTTCTTTTCTCAATGTTTCTTAATTTCAGTATCTTAGGACTCACTCGGCACTATTAAATATTCAAAGGTGTTTTGCTGCAGTTAGCCGATCCGAACGCTTTCCGTTACCTTGCCGAGGTCTCGGAGACGGTTCTTGGTGTTGGCGGCGCCGTCCTTCTCCTCCAGCTGTTTCTTCAGACCGGACGGGTCTCCTCTCTGATTGGCCTGAAGGTCAAAGACAGACTCAAGGTCACCGCTGGATGAGGTATAATTAAAGAGTTTGGTTGATCGCTATCTCTTGAATGGTTTCTGTGTGACTGTATTGATCCAAGCTGATCAACTAGTTTTTGTTTGGTAGTTTGTTAGTTTAGTGACGTCAGGAGGTGAATGTTTCGATGTTCTGTCTTTAGTGTTTATCTACCGGCTGCCAGGAGTCGTGACGAACGCCGGCCTTCTGGTTCAGGACCTCCGTGAGTTTGTGCGTCTGGTCGCCGCTGAGCGTCGCGTTGGTTACAGCAGCCAGCAGCTCGCCATACGGCAGCATCATGGAGGAGTCGGTCACTTACAGAAAAAGAACAGGAAGAAAACCCCTCAGTGTTCTGTTTAAATATCACATCATTTACCTGAAATCCATATCTCACGTTTACTCACCTGGCTCAGGTTTGTTCTTGGACTTCTTCTTGCTCGCCGTCTCTTTGGGTTCTTCAGTTTTAGCAGCAGAAGGTTCTTTGGTGGCTTCGATGACGGCGTTCACCAGGAGAACGTCCACCACCGTGGCCGTGACCACAACTTCCTTAGCACCGGTTTCCACTACCTTGGCCGACTTTTTCTTCTTCTTCTCCTTTGGCGAGGGCGCCGGAGGAGACTCCATGGTGGCAGCGATGACCGTGGTGGGTTCCGGTTCAGGTGATGGTTCTGGTTCAGCTGATGGCTGTGGTTCAGGCTCAGCTGAAGGTTCTGGCTCAGATTCTGGCTCGGGACTACCCGCCACCTCCGACTCCTCGCCACCGTCGCTGCCTGGTTCTGAGAGCTTGTCGTCGGGCCGGTCCTCCTTCTTCTTGGCTTTGTTCTTCTTCTCTAAGGTCTTGTCCTTCTTCTTCTTCTCTGCTCTCTGCGGCCGCGTCCGGACGAGCTCGCGGCGCTGTTTGGCCAGCGCCTCCTCGTACGACGTCTCCTTCATGGACAGCGTGGACACGAGGGCGATGCCCACCGCCGAGATGAACATGAACCCTCCGAAGACCACGAAGCCGAGTGTCTGCGGGTCGGAGACGTCCATGACCGGTCAGAGTGTCACACAGGAAGTCTGGAGGGAAAATAAGGTTATTTGGTTCACAACAGGAAGTCTGGAGGATAAAGAAGGTTCTTTAGTTCCAACAGAACACCTCAGAAACTAAAATGTCTGGATCCTATCCTGCTCTCCAGAAGATGAACCGTGAAGATTTTAAACCTCCCTGTGGTGTTTCCTGTAGTACATTTACTACGTACTGTAGTACATCTACTAAGTACCGTAGTATATTTACTAAGTAATGTAGTATATTTACTAAGTACCGTAGTACTAGGTAATGCAGTACATTTACTCAGTACTGTAGTACATATAGTAAGTACTGTAGTACAGTTTTAGTTGAGTACTTTTCCTGATACTTTATACTGTATTTATTTATTTATTTATACTGTCGGTTTCAGATGTCTTGAGCTAAAAGAACATTTGATGAGTTTATGAAGTATTCTTTTATGATTATATAATATAATTTATCATCATGTTCACGTTTTAGACTTTAAGAACATTTTGTTCCCAAAACAAAAAACAAACTATCGACTTTAACTATATAACGTTTTTGAACATCTCAACATATTTTACACAGAGCGACGTGTCCGAGTCCACAGTTAACCCTTTGTACTGTGAACACACACACACACACACACACACACACACACACACACACACACACACACACACACACACACACACACACCGTTATGTAACTCAGTTCAGTTTCTTCTGAACTCACTTTAAAGAGTTCAAATAAAATAAAAACAGAAGTCACACTGTGTTCTTATTATTGTATCTATTTTTTATTTTATATTTAATATAAATATACTTCATAACATGTGAAAAGAGGAAAACACGTGTTTAAAGCTCCTGAAACATCAAACACAGACAGATGTTGTTTTTACAGATGTTTGGTTCATTAAACGTTTATGTCTGCAGCTTCTCTTTAAAACATCTCTTTGTCATAAAAACCTCAAGTCTTCAGTTCGTGCTTTTACTTTCAGTGTGTACTTTTACTGTCAGTGTGTACATTTAGCTTCAGTGTTCAGCTTCAGTTTAAATGTTCAGTTTGAGTTTAAATGTAGAAAGTTGTTCTCACCTCTTCGTTGTCTGTCAGGCTGCAGAGTCGTGGCACTTTCTCTGAACGGGACCTTAAGCCCCGCCCCCTCCACCGGCAGCGCAGCTCTCATTGGTCAGTCAGCAGGTAGCCTCATGGGAGCTGTTGTTCTCTCAAAACTACAGATTTGACAAATGTTGAGGTTGTTCTGTTTTATAATATCATATTTTATTTGTATTGTTTTAAGAATCAAAATGTGGAGTGTTTCCGGTTCACAGTGCTGACTGTTTTATTATATTAGTATAAATTATATTATTATATTATATTATAGTAGTAAAACTTTTATTTTAATATATATATATATATATTTAAATCTAACAGAATAAAGACAAATGTTACTTTGGATTAAAATGTTTTTGTGTTGTTTTTATTGTGAGAAAATAATAAAAAATATATACATTAACAGAAATAATGTATATAATTTAATAAAATAATGAATACTTCATTTAATAAAATAATGAATACTTCATTTCATAACATTATGAATATTTAATTAATTACAATTATGAATATTTAATTTCATAAAATAAAAACAACTAATAAATAAAGTTTTATTTTAGATTATATAACGTTTAAACATTAATGCATCAATAATTATAATACAATAATATATATATATATATATTATATATATATTATTCTGCAGAATGAGTACTTTTACTTTAGTTACTTTAAGTTTATTTTAATGATAATACTTTAGTACTTAGATTGTGACGTACTTTTACTTGTAATCGAGTATTTCGATACTGTGGTACAAGTATAAGATGTGAGTACTTCTTCTGACCGCCAGAGGAGGAAGAACACGAAGAAGAACCCGCAGCAGCAGCAGAAGAAGAAGAGTGAGCCGACCTCAGAGCCAGTTAGCAGCTGGCTAACGTGAAGCTAACGTGAAGCTAACACGAACGTGATGTCTACGGTCTCCAAAGTGGTTCTGGGAGTTTCTGTGGTTCTGACTCTGAGCACCGTGTCTGCTGTTCACCTCAACCAATCCTGGGACAGACAGGTAAACAGACAGGTAACCCGGTCTGACCCGAGCTAACGGGCTAACGGTCAGCTAACCCGTTAGCTGACCGTTAGCTTAGCTGTGGAGGTTAACGGAGCGGTGAGATCACCGGAAGTTATCGTTTACAATTAAAACTGGACAAGCTGTAAACATTTAAACATTTAACGTGAAGTTAAACATAAAAACAGAGTCAAGCTAACAGATAGTCACAACATCCGCTACTGCTTTTCAAAATAAAGGCGTTCAGCGGCAGGTGACGAGATGAGCAGCTGTTTGTTTGTGGAGGAGGAGGAGAAGAGGAGGAGGGGGTGGTGGTTCTCCGTGTGGTTCTTCTTGTCGTCCTCTGTGTGGTTCATGTGGTACACATACAGTATATATCGTGCCTTGCATAAGTATTCACCCCCTTGGACTTTTCTACATGTTGTCATGGTATAACCACAGATTAACATTCATTTCATTGAGATTTTATGTAATAACACAAAATAGTCCATCATTTGGAAGTCGGGGGAAAGTTTACATGGATTTGAAAATGATTTACAAATAAAACGTGTTGAGTGCATCTCTTCACCCGTGGAGGGCCGTCAGGGCCTGCACAGCCTTCTCTGCTGGCCCAAACAATCACAAAGTTAGAGCTATTTGATAATTTAACAATGTTTCTTAAATACACTACATGTATTATATATATTTTGTTCCCATTATCTTATGTTCTCATTGCACAGCTACTGTGCTCCTCTGTTGCTCTGCTTCAGTGCAGCTTGTTTTAAGGAGAGCTTTTATCCAATCAGATCTCTCCTCTGTGTCTCTAGGTAGAAGAGACACAGAGGAGAGATGAGGAGACGAAAGCATCAAAGTAAAATATGAGCGCGGCTGTTTGATTTTCGCGCGCGTATGGATCTCATTTGCGCTCTCGGATTTTGGCAGTGATTTGCCTTCATGCTCGTCTCTTTATCGGCCCGTTCTCTGTGAACACCAGAGATGGTTGTGGGTGAAAATCCCAGAAGATCAGCAGTTTGAAATACTCAGACACCAACAACCATGCCACGTTCAAAGTCACTTAAATCCCCTTTCTTCCTCATTCTGATGTGCTCGTCTTCATCACTTCTAGAGGCCTAAAAGTGTGTGTGTGCGTGTGTGTGTGTGCAGCGTCTCCACGAGGGCGTCGTCAGAGATCTGGAGCGACTGCAGAAGAAGAAGGAGAACCTCCGTCTGCTGGAGGAGCAGAAGACTCTGACCTCACAGCTGGAGGAGGAGAGACGACGCAGACAGACGGAGCTCCGCCCACAAGACCAGTGAGAGACGGGTAACCGCACAGACAGGTAACACACCTGTTCACACTCAGAGGACCGTTAATTACCTCGACCTGAAGTCTTTTCTGTCCCGTCAGGAGAGTTAGGGTTCACTAAACTCACCCCAAAACCCAAGAAGACCCGGAGTTAAGAGGTCTGCTATCGGTACTTTAGGAGTTCTGGAGTGAGACGTCCTCTCTAAGGTCATGTCCACACGACTACGTTTCTGTTTTAAAACTCATCTTCTGCTGCGTTTACAATGAGCGTCTAAACTAGAACAGAGTTATAGAGCACAGAAAACACAAGTTCATGAACTCAGAGGTTCCCTCCTGGTGTAGACGTAAACAGATACGTTCATAAACGATGACGTAGACTCCCGCGTTCACTACTTGATTGGTTGTTAGCAGTCACGACGAGTCCTTCCCTGATTCGTCCCCGATCACATGACCCTTTACTGTAAGATCACAAACAACAGCAGCCTTGTTTACCGATCGACTACCAGGTTAATTCAACATAACTGATGACAGGTGTTGTTGACCTTGTTGTCTTTACTAGCAGCTGTTCAGTTAAATTCTACATTTTATAATTCTACTACTGTCTATGAGGAGGAAGCAGCTGTTATTGGAGCGATGAGCGAGCGGCGTTCTCAGACCTACGGAGACGTCTGGAGTCACGGTTTGAGGACGACGGACACAAAACGGATAAAGAGACTTCAGACACCAGCAGAGACACAGCGAGGAAACGAGAGACGAGCTGATCACATTTATTGATCCATGATCTAGTCAACTTGGATTAGAGACAGACTTGTGTCTGAAAAATAAAACTTCTGAAACTTTCCACTAAATGTCTGTTTGAGTTTTTAGAGGAATATCTTCAGTATAAAACACAACCTTTTATTATTAAAGACTACTTTATTATCCGACCTACTTCCTGTTAACACCGGCTCCATCATGCCCAGTGTACGTGAACGTGTGATGCTGGAGTACTAGTGTCCTTGCTGGAGTACTAGTATCCTTGCTGGAGTACTAGTATCCTTGCTGGAGCACTAGTATCCTTGCTGGAGTACTAGTATCCTTGCTGGAGTACTAGTGTCCTTGCTGGAGTACTAGTGTCCTTGCTGGAGTACTAGTATCCTTGCTGGAGTACTAGTATCCTTGCTGGAGTACTAGTATCCTTGCTGGAGTACTAGTATCCTTGTTGGAGTACTAGTGTCCTTGCTGGAGTACTAGTGTCCTTGCTGGAGTACTAGTGTCCTTGCTGGAGTACTAGTGTCCTTGCTGGAGTACTAGTGTCCTTGCTGGAGTACTAGTATCCTTGCTGGAGTACTAGTATCCTTGCTGGAGTACTAGTATCCTTGCTGGAGTACTAGTATCCTTGTTGGAGCACTAGTATCCTTGCTGGAGTACTAGTGTCCTTGCTGGAGTACTAGTGTCCTTGCTGGAGTACTAGTATCCTTGCTGGAGTACTAGTATCCTTGCTGGAGTACTAGTATCCTTGTTGGAGCACTAGTGTCCTTGCTGGAGCACTAGTGTCCTTGCTGGAGTACTAGTATCCTTGCTGGAGTACTAGTATCCTTGCTGGAGTACTAGTATCCTTGTTGGAGCACTAGTATCCTTGCTGGAGTACTAGTGTCCTTGCTGGAGTACTAGTGTCCTTGCTGGAGTACTAGTATCCTTGCTGGAGTACTAGTATCCTTGCTGGAGTACTAGTATCCTTGCTGGAGTACTAGTATCCTTGCTGGAGTACTAGTATCCTTGCTGGAGTACTAGTATCCTTGCTGGAGTACTAGTATCTTAACCCTGTTTATGATGAAAGTATTTATTAGAGAACAATGTAATTCAAAATGTTACTTCAGTAAAAGAATTGGCTTCAAAATCTATTTAAAGCACCAAAAGTGAAGTCGTCATGCAGAATAATAACGTATTCATCATTGGATTGTAGTAATTGGTGCAGATATGGAGCTCATTTTAACTACTTCATATACTTCATAATTAGACAAAATACTAGTTGTGTTAGACTCTGAGTCTGTAAAGTAGCCGAACTACTAACGTTTACTATCAAATGTAGTTAAAAGTAGAATACTTCTCTCTGAGATGTATTAAGTTACATCAAATGAAAGTACTCAGGTAATGTACAAGTACCTCAAAATTGTACTTAACTACGGTACTTGAGTAAATGGACTAGTTCTCTCCTCTTATACTCTCAGAGAAGCTGTTGATGTGATGTTTACCTGTTCAGGTGTGGAAGTGATGGACAGCAGCAGCGAGCAGCTGGGCGGAGGTGAGGACGAGGCGCCCTCAGAGGGCCTGGAGGAGGGCGAGGTGGAGGGCGAGACTCTTCTGATCGTAGAGTCTGAGGACCAAGGATCAGTAGATCTATCGCACGACCAGAGCGGAGACTCTCTAACCAGCGACGTGGGCGAGGAGGCCGACGGAGGCTGTGAGGACACGTCCTTCTACTGCGACCGCTGCCACAAGTGGGTCCCTGCAGGTGAGTTCATACGGCTGTTCCCCCGGTGTCCACTAGGGGCATCACTACTGTATTTTTTATATATATATATTAATTAGTGCTGGGCAACAATTAAAATTTTTAATCTCATGATTTATTTGCGATTAATCTCATTGTTATGTTAAAGTTCATAATGAATCTAAAGTAGTGTGTTGAGCTCTTCTATGTTAAAGTGCTGCTCTATGAACTAAAGGTCAACAACATTTGGTTTAAACACTTTAAACTCATCAGGTTCTTGTTAACAGCAGGATTCTCTTCACACAGCAGCAGTTATAACACAGTTATAATGATTCTGATCATAGATATTCAGCCGGTGTCACTAATATATATGTTATATATGATAACGTGTAGATGACAGCAGTTTGTGTTTGTGTGTCAGCTCAGCTCAGAGGAGAGCAGCCCAGCTACCTGAAAGGAGACAACTTCTTCAAATTCATCTGCTTCGACTGCTCCGAGGACGGAAAGGAGAGCTTTGAGAGGATGAGACTCACCTGGCAGCAGGTAAACGACCATCATAACAGTAGAGGATGAGACTCACCTGGCAGCAGGTAAACGACCTGGCAGTGACCCGTGTTGATGTGTCTCAGGTGGTGATGTTGGCCATGTACAACCTGTCTCTGGAGGGGACGGGCCGTCAGGGCTACTTCAGGTGGAAAGAGGACATCTGTGCTTTTATTGGTCGACACTGGAACTTCCTGCTGGGATCGAGGTCCGTCCTGCTCTTCATTGAACTTCATTACGCTGTTGATCATGTGACCACATGACTTCATTATTGAACGTGTCATTGTTCTGTCTTGACCAATCAGGAACCATCATTTAAGCCTCTGCTCAGCTTTTTATATTGTTTTTTTAAATGATTTTAGTCCAGAATTGATTCCTAATGAACCGTTCCTGATTGGTCCAGAAGATGATGATTCTCCTGTTGCAGCGTTTGACCCGGTGACTGTTGCAGGAAGAAGACATCGACGTGGTGGAGCACGGTGGCCGGCTGCCTGTCGGTCGGCAGTCCCACCTTCTTCCGGTCTGGAGCGCAGGAGTTCGGCGAGCCGGGCTGGTGGAAGCTGGTCCAGAACAGACCTCCAACTCTGCGGCCGGAGACGGACAAGTCCACTAGCAAGGCTAAAGGTAACCTGCACTGATCCAGGAGAGCTCGGTCACAATGTGGCAGAAATGACACTCTCCTAATATTCTCACCTGCAGCTTCCAAACCTGCCATGGACCCAATCATCACAGTGGAGGGCCTGAGGAAGCGAGGAGCCAGGAACCCGGTGGAGAACGCCATCCAGCTGAAGGAGAAGCGTTGTCGTACCCAAGAGGCCAAAGACATCAGGCGGGCTCAGAAGGAGGCGGTGGGGGGCTACACGGATCGCAGCGCCTGCTCCACGCCCGTCAAACTGGGAGGAGGAGGCCGCGGGGGGGGCGCCGGGCGCCGGGCCGACCTCGTCCTGGAGAAAGGTGAGGTCATCGATTTCTCCTCCCTCAGCTCGTCGGACCGAACACCGCTCACCAGCCCGTCGCCTTCGCCTTCGCCGGATTTTTCTGCCCCGGGGACGCCGGCATCTCACTCAGCAACACCCAGCCTGCTGTCAGAGGCTGACCTGATCCCGGACGCCATGCCGCCACAGGCTCTGTTCCACGGTGAGTTAGTGTTCGACTCATCCTGGTGTTCTCAATAGAAATGAACATGTCCTAGAATAACGATGTGAGTAGATTTGTAGTTTTAACGTGATGTTAACACTGACGGCATGTCCTCTCTGCTGCCTCGGACCTCCAGACGATGAGGAGATGGAGACGGAGGGAATGATCGACCCCGGGATGGAGTACATCCCTCCTCCTCGCGCCAACCTTGTCGCCCGTAAGAAGCTCCGGCCGGCGCCACCACACATCAAACGTGAAGCCGACAGCGAGGACGACGAAGGACTCGAGCGCGACGGCGACTTCGAGGAGCCGGCGGGACGCGGCGAAGGTCCGTCTCTCTCCACTGGGGGAGGTCCGGAGCGGAGGAGGATAACTCATCCTGAGAAAGCAGATGGAGCTGGCGGCGTCTCCCAGAGTCCTCGCTTCACCTCCCTCAGCCTCTACGAGGAGAGGATGCTGCTCCGACGGCTGGACGCCTGCCCGCTGGCCTTGGCCGTCACACCGCAGGCCAAACGCCTCCACAGGAAGCTGCTGGTCCGTCAGGCCAAGAGGCAGAGAGGGCTCCCCCTGCTGGACGTCGACCGGGCGGTCAGCGCCACCCTCAGCCTGGTGGGAGGGATCTACGGCGCCCAGGTGATGGGGACACTGGTGCAGGGTGGAGTCATGGGGAAATACTGCACCACCAGCCAGGAGCTGCGTATCCTTGATCGCTTCCAGGTACCTTCAACATCATCCTGGTCTTATCCAGTTATTCTAACCTCCCGACGTCATGCCATGTGTTTAGCAGGTCAAAGCTACAGTCGGTAACATTCATGAAAACGTTTTGTTGCTTGGTTTTCAACATGGCGGCCGTGTCACAAACTTGCTCCTTTTCCAGCTGAGCAGGAAGTAAAAGAAGTTTCTGAAAACATTTGAAGCCAGAAATCGGCCGCGCAGTAAGTTTGAGTTCAGGGCTTCACCAGCAGTGATTGACAGGTGTGTTAAACAAATCCTCGGCTCTGATTGGTTGTTTCCACTTGAGCTCGGTGGAATCTTGCACATTTTAATTTATTTTTATTATGCTATATTTATGCCGGTAAGGGGGAAATGTATCTCTGCCTGTGACACACAGGACACATCCCTGCCAAGGATCGAACCGTCGACCTTCCGGTTACCAGACAACCCTCAAATGCCATCAAGAGAACTAAAGGAGGCAGAACCTGTTTTCTTCTGTGTTTTGATTTACAGATTATCCGTGTTATGTCCTTCTGTCAGTAAATAGCGACAACAAGTTATTTTAGTTTATGTTACCGGCTGCATCTTTGGCAAGAATCTGCCGTTACGAGACCGATCGTGATACAAAGGTTGCAGTTCAGTATCCTACATTAATGGAAGGAATAGTATAACGAACACACCGCCATATGCATGAAATCAGACCAACAAATGTTGACTGATCTGCATTTAGCACAGTCCTTTGAACATCAGACCTCATTTCACTGCTGTGGTCTGAGCCACGCTGTCTGCCACAGATCTGTGCATGATCGAGTCATTACGGTATCACTAAACATGATGTCTTGTTACTCAAGAGTATCAGTATTGTCTTACACCCTGAGCAACAGTAAAATGTTCAAATGATACTTGTCTCTGATAAACAGTAGACAACTGTGGTTTCAGCCTCGAGATCATGAACTGCTTCTGGTTGTGTTGCCGATGCTGAAACCCCTTAAAGAACACCGAGAGAACCACTGATGTAGGTTGTTTGTGTGCAGACCAACCTTTCTAGCAGAAGAGGCATCCAGCAGCATTCTGTGTCTTTCTGGCGCCGATTGATGGGAGCAGAGACCAGTTCGGACCAGAGCATCAAGAGTCCATACACCTCTCGCATCCTGAAACCGTACATCAGGTAAAGAGTTTTCTAAAACATTCAGTTTAGTGAAGAGAGTCCTGAAACCTCTGATCGGGTCGAGAGTCCTCTATTATTTTTAATCATAGGAGGAAGTACAGGACTGTGTTTGTTTTCCAGGAGGGATTTTGAGAGTCGTCCAGTGAAGCTGAGGTTGTTGGATGAGATCAGAGCTTACCCTCACAGGAAGGAGCCTGACTGGACCCCTGAACCCAACGCCTCCATTGATTACTGCTACGTCCGCCCAAACCACATCCCCTCGGTTAACGCCATGTGTCATGACAACTTCTGGCCAGGTAGCACCGAGGCACATTCTTCTACGTACCTAGAACCGTCCTACCACCAAGCTGTCTCTCTAAAGCATCCGTCCGGTCTCCTCCAGGTGTTGACCTGTCGGAGTGCCTGCAGTACCCGGACTTCAGCGTGGTCGTCCTCTATAAGAAAGTCGTGGTCGGCTTTGGCTTCATGGTTCCTGACGTGAAGTACAACGAGGCCTATATCTCCTTCCTGCTGGTCCATCCTGAGTGGAGGAGAGCCGGCATTGGCACCTTCATGATCTACCATCTCATCCAGGTGAGGCTCCAGAGGTCAGACCGTCTGTCCATCAGTGGCACATTTCAAGGTTAAAACCGGTTTGGAGCTACAAACTAAATGCTAGAATCGTGCTTCAACATGTGACGCCTACATTTATAAAACCTGAGTGTATCGTGATCAAAGCAGACTGGACTTTAAGCTTTTCTTGTTAACTGTCCGATATTCAGACTCACCTACAAAATGGAAAATAAAGACCTAAAAAAATCAACAGATTTGGACAAAAAAAGCTTTAAATATTCTCCTTTTTACTTTATAATCTTTATTGGTTATTTGTTTAAAAACACGCAATTAAAATGAGGAAATAACATATTTTTTTTAGTCTAGTCATTATTATATTTAATGATGTATAATAACGTTCTCAGAACTAGTGTTAGGAAGGTAAACCGCTCAATTCATCTCTAATATCTATTGTATATTCATGTGAAAACATCTTCAAACTACTGGATTTATTCAAGTTTATCACCAAAACTACATTTGACAGACTGCATGTGAACACATCATGATAATGTTATAATGTAGCTTCAGCCAGTACTCATGTTCACTGTTTGGAGCTTGAACGCACCCTAATGCCACTGACGTTAGCTGTTAGCTCTTTGAGAGACCTCACTGTGATGAATCTGAGCCGTCTTATGGGAATTAATCAAAATTAATCAAAATACAAGAATTTAGGGTCGTTTCAAATGTTGCTACGCTGTTAGCTCAGTTATTTAGCCAAGCTAACGGCTAACGTTAACTAGCTACCGTTAAGTAGCATCATTATTCGATATCTGTGACTAGAAAGCATGAATGCTGATTTCCTGACTGCATGTTGACAGAGTTTATTAATATTATTATTATTATTATTATTATTGTCCTCTAACGACACTAAAACGTGGTGTGTTTTCCAGACGTGCATGGGGAAAGACGTGACTCTGCACGTGTCGGCCAGTAACCCCGCCATGCTGCTTTATCAGAAGTTTGGTTTTAAGGCGGAGGAATACATCCTGGACTTCTACGATAAATACTATCCTGTGGACAGCACAGAGTGCCGCCACGCCTTCTTCCTCCGACTGAGACGCTGAGTTCACCTGATAGTCAGAGACGGCTCTTCTTCTTCTGGTGGACCACGTCCAGTCTGCAGCACAATGCCTGGCTCAAAGGCACCTGGACAGTAGCTGCTGAAGAGGGCGGCAGGTTTTCAGTAAAAATCTAATTTAACTGTATTTTTGTTATTAAAAACGTGAGAGATTTGTGACTTTTGGTGAAATTTACAATTCACTTTTGTCTCGTGCTTCAGTTTTTTTTCCATTAAAACAAAATGAATTCAATAATGAAACTTGAGGAACTTGCTTCTCTTCTTCCTTCAGACTGCAGTTTGTCCAGCAGGTCAAATACAGTGATTCAAGATACAAGTTCAGCTCGAGACAATTCAGTTAGCTTTTCTTTTTCTATATATTTATTTAGATTTTACAGCTTAACAAGACAGAACTCCAGAACTAAAGGGAGAGAACAACAAAAAATATAATATATATAAAAATTAAAAAAAAGACGACCACAGCAAATAATAACACATCCGCACATCACCAGTCTGACATAAGTACATCTTGGTTATATCATCGGGTCACGTCAGCGTCGGTACCAGTGTTTTTAATCTGGCAGGGCAAAGTCCAGCCCGGAGGGGTCCACCGTGTCGAGGACCGGTTTCCATATCTTGACAAATGACGACGTCATGGAGGGTGTGGGTCAACCTTTCCAGAGGGAGAACTTCCAAAATCCCCTTGTGCCAATTGTCCATGGAAAGGGTATCTTTAGAAATCCAGAATTTAAGAATAGCCTTTCGTGCGATATCCAATAGTATTCCAATCAGTTTAGCGTTGCTGCTCCTTGCACTGCTCACTTTAACACATCGAGGAGGTGAAAGCTCCAGGTCCTATCCGATCAAAGAAACCACTTCGTCCTTCACTTCTCTCCAGAATGTTTGTATCTTTGCACATTTCCAAAACGTGTATATAAGTACCAACTTCAGAGTTACATTTACTACATGTAGGGGAACCTCGGCCTGCCCCTCAGCAGTGGTGTACAAAGCAGTCTGTGTAATATTTCTTGGGGTCGAGAGGCTCGTCCGGTGTCCGAAAGGTCGGCGGTTCGATCCTTGGGTACTCCATGTTCTGTGCCGCAGTATTCCTGAGCAAGATACTAAACCTTCAACTGCTCCCCGGGCGCCTGTCATTGGCAGCCCACTGCTCCCTGCCTACGGATGGGTCAGATGCAGAGAATTGGGGCGGCCATGGCACACTGGGTTAAGAGGGTTGTCTGGTGACTGCAAGGTCGATGGTTTGATCCTTGGCTGGGACGTGTCGACGTGTCCCTGAGCAAGACACTGAACCCCTAACTTCTCCCCGGGAGCTTTCTCAGCAGCCCACTGCTCCCTAGGGATGGGTCAAATGCAGAGGTCACATTTCGTGTATGTATATGACAATAAAAAGGCATTATTATTATTATCTGCCACTGTTTGCGGATGTGGTCAGTGGAGTAATTAAGATTTAGGCCAAAGGTTTCATAGACATGAGAAATGAATCTTTTTGGTATGGGTTGTGTGAGGATTTTTTCCAGAAAGCACACGTTTGGAGCATGTAAGGTTTTGGGTCTATAATGTCTTATTTGTGAATAGCGGAAGAAATGGGACTGTTGGAGAGTATTTGCTCTTCAGGTCCTCAAACGAGTCCATTGCTCCTCCTTCATAGAGTTTGAGTTGGTTGGTCCAGACTCTTCTCCTGCCAGAGCCTAAACACAGTCTTGACACGAGGGGGGAAATCCGGGTTTCTCCATATGGGAGCCAAAAGTGAAAAATGATTCTTAAATCTAAAGTAGACCATGATCTTGTTCCAGGTGTTCAATGTGTTCCGTACAATGAAGTTATTTTGAACCTCCAGCTTTACCCTTCTGTAGTTTACGAAGGGACAGTTCTTTAAAGTGAGTAAGCCGCAATTTGTCGACTCCATGTCAATCCATGCGTTTGTAGCCTCTGGGTTCACCCGCTCATATACGTACCGCATTTGTGCTGCCCAGTGATAGAACTTTATGTTAGGGACTCCCAGTCCTCCTTGTTGCTTGCTTTTCTGTAGTTTACCTATTTTCATTCTAACCTTTTTGCCCTGTCAGATGAATTGTGTGAACATTTTATCCAAGTCAATGAAGAAGCTGTTGGGAATTGAGTTTGGCAGCATCTGTAGGTACAGTAACCGAGGCAGTATATTCATTTTGAGCACGCTTATCCTGCCCAACCAGGAAGCTGGGACAGTTCCCCACCTATTCAAGTCTTCCCTAATGCGTGTTGTGATTGGTTTAAGATTGAGTTTAACCAGTTTTTTAAGGGAGGGGCCAATTCTAATTCCAAGGTACGTTATCTCCCCGAGTGACCAGTGGAAAGGGAATCCAGTCGGTGGCGTAGAGCCGGCCAAAGCGCCAATAGGCCTCGTTTTTGATAGATTAACTGTAAAACCTGATATGTGCCCAAACTGTTGTAAACATTCAAGTAGACACGGGATGGTAGTGTCTATCTCAAGGTTCAGCAGGACATCATCCGCATAGAGAGACATTTTTTGTACTGTACCATTGACATTAAAACCTCTTATCATTGGTGTGGTTCTGATGAGCTCAGCTAAGGGCTCAATGGGTATCGCTCTAATGGGAACGGATCCGAGCAGTAGGAGTTGGTAATAACGGCCGCTCTAGAAGAAAAATACAATCAATGAATTCTGTACCTATTTTAAATGTTTCCATAGCAAAGAAAAGAAAGCGCCATTCAACCCTGTCAAAAGCTTTTAATGAGTCCAGAGACACTGCCAGGCCTTGTACATTATTATCTCTGTGTTATGTTCAGAAGCCTCCTGATATTATTGGAGGAATTCCTCCCTTTAATAAACTCTGGATTTACTAATGTTGATATTAACAAGCCTCATCGTCAATACCTTGGCTAAAATTTGTCAACATAACTTTTTCTTTTAAAATACATCCAGTGAAGCGACCCATTCACTGGCTGCAGTATTTCACAGGTTCAACACAATATTTAAATGACAAAGCAGTAAGAGTACTATTACTAGTATGAGTACTCTATGTACTAGAAGTCTACAAACATCAGCACTTTATGTTAATTCAATTAGAGCTGTCGCAATATCACAATAGACTTTCCTCTTTATCATTTAAAAAGCAACAATGCATCTTATTTATAGAGCATTTAAAACGGTACATTCAGTCATTTGGAACAAAGATAAAAACATGTCAATATCTCGTATAATCATCACCACAGAGGAGCTTCCTCCACGGTTGTTACAACATGTGGATGAAAGTAAACTAGGTGGGAGTCAGAAACCATCCAGGTTCACTTTGGGTTTCCCCAGTTTTCCCAGCAGGTCCAGTCCGGTCCGAGCAGCCAGCAGAGACACCATGTCGTCACAGCCGGACTTCACCGCCGCGTCGTACGCCGTCTGACCGCCGGCGTTCCTCCGCCTGACGCCGGCCCGACAGCTGAACAATAAGAGGGCATGATGTCATGAGAGGGCATGATGTCAACAGCAGGTGGGAGGAGCAACAACAACACCTGAACATCTGTCTGTATTTAAAGTGACACCTGTAGAAACATGTCCAACCAATCAGGAGCTGGTTTTTCAGAACTGAATCTCTTAAACCAGATAAACATTTTTTAACCTGCTGAGTTCTCTGAGACATTTCCATCTGGTCTCTTTGTGGTTGTGTCTTTGTAGTTGTTTTGTGTCTCTTTTGTAGTTGTAGTAGTGGTAGTAGTGCAGTTGGACCAGGTGTTTCATACCTGTAGAAGTAGTATTAATAGTACTAGTAGTAGTAGTGCAGTTGGACCAGGTGTTTCATACCTGAGCAGGACCTGAGCACCCTTTAGACCTTCAGAGCCCAGAGCTGCAGCTTCATGTAGAGCAGTGTTCTTCATCCTGAGGAGGAGGAGGAGAGTTTGAACATGTTCGTAGTACTACTAGTACTAGTAGTACCAGTCATCATACACGCTGGTCTAGTGAGATCCAGATCCTGGTGATGTGGACCTCAGGTCTGGGTCATGTTGTCCTCACCGTCCAGACTGCTGGTCCACGTCGGCTCCTCGCTGCGCTAAAACAGGAAGTGCGTCATGGTGACCGTTCACCACGGCAACCGCCAAAGCATGTCGGCCATCACTGTTGCAGCAGGAAGGATCCGCCCCCTGGTGGTTAGTGAGGAAACAGACCAATTAGTGTGAACTGTGTCAGGTGACCAGGAAACACACCAATAGTATCGACCAATCAGGGAGCAGATTTAAATCTCTCAGAGACTCGTACCTGATCCAGGAGCTGCTGGATGACACTGATCTGACCTCGTCCTGGACCAGGACCCAGCTCCTTCAGCAACTGCACGTCCCACACCTGGAACCAGGAGGACCAATCAGAGAGGAGCTTTTATCTGTCAGGTGAGTTCAGACGTCTGGTTTCTTACCGGAGGTCTGGGTCTCAGGTCTGGTTTGGGAGGATCCCTGCCTGATCGCTCTGTGACGCTGCTCAGAGTCTCAGTCGGACCTGCAGGTCCGACGCCGTTCTCACTCGCCGGATCCACCTGACAACACACCTGACGTTCTTCTTCCCTTCCAGCCGACACGAAGCTGACGGTCACGCTGACTTCCTGACGATCCTCTTGAATCACAGCAGAAACCATCTGAAGGAGAGCAGGAACACAAGACGTCACCTGACACACAGGAAGTGGAGCACAGCGCACCTGGTCAGGTGAAGATGTTGAACTCGTGTCTGTTAAGTCATTTAACTTCAAGTTACTACGAGGAACTTTTGTTTTCTCTTGGCATCCTCTGTGGACTAAAGCGGTAGTGTTTCTTTATTTAATCCCACTGGTGATGTCACTGTACAGGTGGGGTGTGGGTGAGGTACGGGTGAGGTGTGGGTGAGGTACGGGTGAGGTGTGGGTGAGGTGTGGCGTACCCGGCCCAGGCGAGGTTCTCCCAGCAGAGTCCTGAAGGGGGCGTTGTTCTGAGCGTAGCTCCTCAGGTGGGCACACAGGTGATCCAGCTGTTTCCTCCAGAAACCTGAGGACATGGACGGACTAGAGTTCTAGTAGTAGTACTAGTAGTAGTACTAGTAGTAGTACTATACCTCTACCAGGACTGATGGCGGTCAGTGGTGGTACTAGTAGTAGTACTAGTAGTAGTACTGTACCTCTACCAGGACTGATGGCGGTCAGTGGTGGTACTAGTAGTAGTACTAGTAGTAGTACTGTACCTCTACCAGGACTGATGGCGGTCAGTGGTGGTACTAGTAGTAGTACTAGTAGTAGTACTGTACCTCTACCAGGACTGATGGCGGTCAGTGGTGGTACTAGTAGAAGTACTAGTAGTAGTACTGTACCTCTACCAGGACTGATGGCGGTCAGTGGTGGTACTAGTAGTAGTACTAGTAGTAGTACTGTACCTCTACCAAGACTGATGGCGGTCAGTGGTGGTACTAGTAGAAGTACTAGTAGTAGT
>NC_136531.1:90000-272500 GCF_910591455.1 Pholis gunnellus
ACCAGGAGAATAACATGTATTATCTATCTAATACAGTAGTGATGCCTCTAGTGGACACCAGGACAATAACATGTATTATCTCTATAATACAGCAGTGATGCCTCTAGTGGACACCAGGAGAACAACATGTATTATCTCTATAATACAGCAGTGATGCCTCTAGTGGACACCAGGAGAACAACATGTATTATCTCTATAATACAGCATTGATGCCTCTAGTGGACACCAGGAGAATAACATGTACTTGTACCTGACTGAATGGAGACGGGTGTGTTAGTGTCAATGTGGTTCTTGGCTCTGTGTGTCTCCAGGTGCATGATGGGAATGATGAGCGGAGCTGACACGGCTCCTGCTGTCATGGCGACGACTGTCTGTCTGTCTGTCAACCAATCAAAAAGGTGCAGCTCATTTTAATGACTTTATATACTTCTAGTATTTTAATTTATAATAATACTTTTATTTATTAGTGGATTAATAATATGTGAAGTAACTAAAGTTAATAAATATATGTAGTGCAGTAAAAGTACAATAGTTTCTATAAATACTACTGTATTACTGACAGACTGTGTATAAATACTACTGTACTACTCAGACTGTATGAATACTACTATACTACTCACAGACTGTGTATAAATACTACTATACTACTCAGACTGTGTATGAATACTACTATACTACTCACAGACTGTGTATAAATACTACTATACTACTCAGACTGTGTATTAATACTACTATACTACTCACAGACTGTGTATGAATACTACTATACTACTCAGACTGTGTATGAATACTATTATACTACTCAGACTGTGTATTAATACTACTATACTGCTCAGACTGTGTATGAATACTACTATACTACTCACAGACTGTGTATAAATACTACTATACTACTCAGACTGTGTATGAATACTACTATACTACTCACAGACTGTGTATAAATACTACTATACTACTCAGACTGTGTATGAATACTACTATACTACTCACAGACTGTATATAAATACTACTATACTACTCAGACTGTGTATTAATACTACTATACTACTCACAGACTGTGTATGAATACTACTATACTCTTCAGACTGTGTATGAATACTACTATACTACTCAGACTGTGTATGAATACTACTATACTACTCAGACTGTGTATTAATACTACTATACTGCTCACAGACTGTGTATGAATACTACTATACTACTCAGACTGTGTATTAATACTACTATACTGCTCACAGACTGTGTATGAATACTACTATACTACTCAGAGACTGTGTATAAATACTACTATACTACTCAGACTGTGTATGAATACTACTATACTACTCAGACTGTATAAATACTACTATACTACTCACAGACTGTGTATAAATACTACTATACTACTCAGACTGTGTATGAATACTACTATACTACTCACAGACTGTGTATAAATACTACTATACTACTCAGACTGTGTATGAATACTACTATACTACTCACAGACTGTATATAAATACTACTATACTACTCAGACTGTGTATTAATACTACTATACTACTCACAGACTGTGTATGAATACTACTATACTCTTCAGACTGTGTATGAATACTACTATACTACTCAGACTGTGTATGAATACTACTATACTACTCAGACTGTGTATTAATACTACTATACTGCTCACAGACTGTGTATGAATACTACTATACTACTCAGACTGTGTATTAATACTACTATACTGCTCACAGACTGTGTATGAATACTACTATACTACTCAGAGACTGTGTATAAATACTACTATACTACTCAGACTGTGTATGAATACTACTATAGTACTCAGACTGTATAAATACTACTATACTACTCACAGACTGTGTATAAATACTACTATACTACTCAGACTGTGTATGAATACAACTATACTACACAGACTGTGTATGAATACTACTATACTACTCACAGACTGTGTATGAATACTACTATACTACTCACAGACTGTGTATAAATACTACTATACTACTCAGACTGTGTATTAATACTACTATACTACTCACAGACTGTGTATAAATACTACTATACTACTCAGACTGTGTATGAATACTACTATACTACTCACAGACTGTGTATAAATACTACTATACTACTCAGACTGTGTATGAATACTACTATACTACTCACAGACTGTGTATAAATACTACTATACTACTCAGACTGTGTATGAATACTACTATACTACTCAGACTGTGTATTAATACTACTGTACTGCTCAGACTATGTATAATTTGATTACATATCAGAGTAAAGTAATTAATACATTCTTACTTCAGATTAAAGATCAAACGAAACCTTCGTTGAACTGCTGCTGACGCGTCACCATGGCAACGAGCTCCTCGCAGGCACATTTCTTTTTGTCAGTAACTTTATTTATTTATAACAAATACTTCCACACAAAATAACCAGGCCATACGAAGAGAACTGTGTACCTTTAACGTGTTTTATACTATGTTTTAAATCAATAAAAGAAAAGACAGTGAAGCTTTTTTATTTTTATTTAGCTCAACATGATTTATTAAGCAGGCAGTTTTCAGGACGCCTAACTCTGAGGACCCTGAAGTAGCGGTGCTGTCTGACACAACATTAGCTCACAGGCTAACAGGCTAAATAACAAGCTAACAGGCTAAAGCAGCTCAGACAGAAAGTAAAGAAACATAATTTAAAATGTCGGAAGTCAAACTGAAGAAGGAGACAAACGTCCTGGACGCCGCGGAGCTCGAGAACAGGTCAGTCCGGTGACGTTTCACGAATGTTTGAACTAGCGCAGAACTCTACGTAGTTTCTATCTAACTTAGTGTTTCCTCTACGTCATCACACTCACTAAGGTTATAACCTGTAAATAAACACATTTAGTGAACCGGAGCGAGTTCATTGTGAGTTCGGCTCATAGACAACGACACTCACGGTATTATATATACGGTAATATATATATATATATATATATATATGTATGTATGTATGTATTACAATTTTAATCTCATTGTTATGTTAAAGTTCATAATGAATCTAAAGTAGTGTGTTGAGCTCTTTTATGTTAAAGTGCTGCTCTATGAACTAAAGGTCAACAACATTTGGTTTAAACACTTTAAACTCATCAGGTTCTTGTTAACAGCAGGATTCTCTTTACACAGCAGCAGTTATAACACAGTTATAATGATTGTGATCATAGATATTCAGCCGGTGTTCACAACTTTATCTTCATGTGTGTCAGAGATGAATTTAAATATACATCTTGAAACCTGCAAACCTATCTACGTCATGTTTTATGTTTGTTAAATTCTCAGTAGTGATAACTAAATGATATGATTATTATACATATTACAAACTAAACACTTTAAAAACTCGAAAACAATAATTTAAATAAATCATTTATTTGTTGGTATGTTGTTCAGACACTATGCTACGCTGATTAGCGTAGCATGTGTGGTGTTTGTTATAAATGTACGTTGGTACATAGAGGGTGATGAGAAGCTGTACATGGAGGGACTTAGGACCCAGGGGACTGTAGGGGAAGGAAACAGGAAGAGACGGAAGAGACGCCACACAAACTCGCTGCCGGTTCTTGTGTTAAAAATGTCACTTAATAATAAATTAAAAAAACTGCGTTAACGTGCGATAAAATAATTGTCGGCGTTAATTCATTTATTACATTACAGTCATTCAGCAGACGCTTTTATCCAAAGAGACTTACAGTCAGTGTGTTCAACATAGTATTCAAGAGAACTACTCGTCACCAGAAGTCATGAGTTCATCTCCTTTAAACATCTCAGAGCATAAACCAGAGCAGACGTACAGAAACACACTAGCATGAACACAACCAGTGCTGAGAGGAAGGCTCAGGGTAGAGCTTCATGAAGAGGTGAGTCTTCAGCCTGATGGAAGATGGGCAGCGACTCTGCTGTCCTGACGTCAGTGGGGAGTTCATTCCACCATCGTGGGGCCAGGACAGAGAACAGAGACCGGGTCCATCGGCCGCAGGGACCTCTGAGCGACGGGGAACCGATCGCCCCGAGGCAGCAGAGCCAAGTGGTCGGGGGGGTGTAGGGCTAGACCATGGCCTGGAGATATGAAGGAGCTGTTCCTTTCACTGCCCTGTAGGCTAGCACCAGAGTCTGAACCTGTAGACTAGCACCAGAGTCTGAACCTGTAGACTAGCACCAGAGTCTGAACCTGTAGGCTAGCACCAGAGTCTGAACCTGTAGGCTAGCACCAGAGTCTGAACCTGGATGAGAGCTCTTACAGGGAGCCAGTGTAGAGCACGGAGAAGGGAGGTTGTGTGTGAGAACTTGGGGCGATTGAACACCAGACGAGCTGCAGCTTTCTGGACGAGCTCCAGAGGTCTGATGGCCGACGCCGGAGCTCCGGCAAGTAGAGAGCTGCAGTAGACCAGGAGGGAGATGACCAGAGCCTGGATGAGCATCTGCTCCGTCTCCTCAGCGAGGAAGAGGAGAATCCTCCTGATGTTGTAGAGCAGGAATCTACAGGAGCGAGTAGGAACAGCAGCTCGGTTTGGTCCAGGTTCAGCTTCAGGTGTTGTGTCGTCATCCACATCGAGATGTCAGCCAAGCACACAGCGATGCGTACCTCCACTTGAGTGTCACCGGAGGAAATGACAAGACCAGCTGGGTGTCATCAGCATCACAATGGGAGGAGAAGTCATGCGAGCGAATAACAGAACCAGAGATGTTGTGTAGAGCAAGACGAGAAGGGGGCCCAGGACTGAACCTTGTGGAACCCCCGTAGTCAGCATGCGATAATAACGCATTAACTTGCCCAGCACTGATATATACATATATGTATATATGTATATATGTGTATATGTGTATATATAGATATATAAACATACATCCACCCATCGGACCGAAATATGAACATTTACAAGAGTTTTAATGAAGAACGAGAGGAGACGTCGCAGTAAAAAGATCTGTTTGAACGTGGAGAAGAATTAAGCGATTTGTTCTTACAGATTATTACATGACGTGTGTGTGTGTGTGTGTGTGTGTGTGTGTGTGTGTGTGTGTGTGTGTGTGTGTGTGTGTGTGTGTGTGTGTGTGTGTGTGTGTGTGTGTGTGTGTGTGTGTGTGTGTGTGTGTGTGTGTGTGTGTGTGTGTGTGTGTGTGTGTTACAGGATCAAAGAGCTGTGTCAGCAGTTCCCTCACGGTATCACAGACCAGGTGATCCAGAACGACATGCCTCACCTGGAGCCTCAGCAGAGAGCCATGGCCATCAACAAGCTGCTGTCATTGGTCAGTCTCAGGGTGACGTCACCTCTCACTGCTCTCTCCTGATTGGTCACTCAGATCAGACCTGTGTGTGTGTGTGTGTTTCTGATCAGTGTGATTGATTCCAGGGTCAGCTGGACCTCCTGAGGAACAGTTCAGGTCTCCTGTACCGGATGAAGGACACGCAGAGCAACAGGTCAACACTCTTTAAAGTACTGTCAGTAGTACTGTGTACTATCAATTAACACAGTTCTTCTTCTACATCATTAATGATTACAGTTCTTCTTCATGTGTTTCAGTAAGATGAAAGGCTCAGATAACCAGGAGAAGTTGGTCTATCAGGTGATCGAGGACGCAGGAAACAAAGGTAACGAACACAGATTCTTCATTTCAGACTGAAACCAGGTTTGTTTCAGGTTTTACTCTGAAGTTCCCGCTCTGCTTCCTGTGTGAGCTGGACGCTGTTGAAGCTTCTTGCTGAGATAACCTCAGTTTGAGTCCTTTATGAACACTTTGCCCAAAGGGAATTACCCACAATTCATAGCAATGTGACGTTAAACACGCGGTAACCAGAGGAAGCGTGGAGACGTTAAAAAAAAAAGAAGCTAAACAGTGAGCCTCTGAGGGTTCAGGGTTTACGGTCTTAGGGGGGACACTGGAAGACCTTCAGGTGGACTGAGGGGACCCCGATGGACCAGACTCTTCAGTTAAGTGTACTTGTTGTTCTTCAGGGATCTGGAGCAGAGACATCCGCTTTAAGAGCAACCTTCCTCTGACGGAGGTCAACAAGATCCTGAAGAACCTGGAGAGCAAGAAGCTCATCAAAGCCGTCAAGTCAGTCGCTGTGAGTTCAAAGATGTTTAAAAACATTAAAGATGTCATTAACCATGTAAAACATTAAACGTTAATATGTTCTTCATGTTCTTCATGTTCTTCAGGCATCTAAGAAGAAGGTCTACATGCTCTACAACCTGCAGCCGGACCGCTCGGTGACGGGCGGCGCCTGGTACAGCGACCAGGACTTTGAGTCTGAGTTTGTGGAAGTTCTCAACCAGCAGTGCTTCAAGTTCCTGCAGAGCAAGGTACCAAAATACCTCTGAGTACACAATACTACATACACTATACCAAAATACCTCTGAGTACACAATACTACATACACTGTACCAAAATACCTCTGAGTACACAATACTACAGACACTATACCAAAATACCTCTGAGTACACAATACTACATACACTATACCAAAATACCTCTGAGTACACAATACTACATACACTGTACCAAAATACCTCTGAGTACACAATACTACAGACACTATACCAAAATACCTCTGAGTACACAATACTACAGACACTATACCAAAATACCTCTGAGTACACAATACTACAGACACTATACCAAAATACCTCTGAGTACACAATACTACAGACACTATACCAAAATACCTCTGAGTACACAATACTACAGACACTACTTTTGAATTCATTATTGAACTTTGGACATAACAATGGAAGAAGTCTCACTTTGAAGTTACTCTATTCTAATTATCCTTCAATCACAAGTCTTTAGTTGAAGTACTGATTAACAACTTACACAAGTATCAGCATCAAATATACAAAGTATACCTGAAGCACCGAGAGTAAAAGTACTCTGTTTGCAGAGTACTCTGTATGTTCTAATGGTGTTATGAATGCTGTCTGTGTTGTGTTCAGGCTGAAGCAGCGAGGGACAGCAAACAGAGCCCCATGGTTCAGAGGAACAGCTCCTTCGCCACCTCGCATGAAGTGTGGAAGTACATCTGTGAGCTGGGAATCAGCAAGGTGACGCCCTCACAGCCCCGCCCCCTTCTGTGACATCACACACGCGTTTTACTTGATATCTCAACGTGACGTTTTGACTCTTTAGTTGAGTATAAATAAGCTGCTCCAGGTTTGATTGACAGGTGTGTTTGACAGGTGGACTTGTCCATGGACGACATCGAGACCATCCTGAACACGCTGATCTACGACGGGAAGGTGGAGATGACCGTCATCGCCGCCAAGGAGGGAACGGTGGGCAGCGTGGACGGACAGATGAAACTCTACCGCGGCGTCAACGCCGTCATCCAACCAACGGGCCTCGTCAGGACTCCCTGCGGACTCTGCCCGGTAACACGTGCTTTTATTGTGAAGGACCGGGTCGTGGTGGGTGTCCTCTGGGGGTGAACCCTGACTTCCTGTTCTCTGTCCTCAGGTGTTTGACGACTGTCATGAAGGAGGAGAAATCTCGCCGTCTAACTGCATCTACATGACGGAGTGGTTGGACTTCTGACTGCTCCTGATCCTCGTTTGTTTTGTATTTATCTCAAAGTTCAATAAAAAGAAAAGTTAAATGTTTCTGGTGTGTTTGAAGTGAAGTCTAACTCGCTAAATGGAGGATGAGCTTCTTAATGTTTTTATTGACTAATATGAAAACTACTGACGGCAGCGATCGGATGTTCTGTGTTTTTCCATCAGACGTCGTTAAGGAGCTGAGTGCTCGCATCACTTTACATATTCTCATGTTCAGGATCGTATCGACCGATTCCTCCAGGAAGCTCAAAGCTTTCTCTCTAAACACTACACTACCCATGAGCCTCAGCAGCTGTTAAAACGGAGACAAACCTCCAGTTCTTCATGTGTTAAAGCTGCATTCTCTCTAGTGTCCACCAGGGGGCGACTCCTCTGGTTGTATAGAAGTCTATGAGAAAATGACTACTTCTCTCTTGATTTATTACCTCAGTAAACATTGTAAACATGAGTTTATGGTCTCAATCTCTAGTTTCAAGTCTTCTTCAATACAGCATGATGTTCATTTAGTACATGATGGTCCATTTAGAGTCACACAGACCATAAAGCAGGGGATGCTTTAGGGGCGGGGCTACACGGTGATTGACAGGTCTCTGAGACGTATACAGTGTCTCTACGTCCTAATATGGTCACTTCCTGTTAACTGGTTGGGAGAACTAAACACTACCCATGAGGCTCAGCGGCTGCAGGTCACATTAAGAGCTCATGAATTATTAATGAGCACAGAGCCACGCCCCCTTCCCGCTGCGTAACGTCACTTCCGGTTTCAAACCCAAACAAATAAATGTGTACTGTTCACATTTTTCTGTCCACGTAGTTAAAATATATCTCGCTCATGACGTCATTGTGTTCTTTTGAGATGATTACAGTCCAATTTATATTTAAATTATTGATGTTTTTGTGGCCAATATCAACAAATCATGACTTCATCATGAGGATGAAATAGAGACGACACGTGACCTGTAGCAGCCTGCAGGGGGCGCCAGAGAGGATTTAAACCGCTCCATTGTTACTGGAGCTCATAGTTCAGAGCTGTCCTTGAACGCAACAGAGAAGGAAGAGGGGAGGGAGGATAGAGGAAGGGGAGGAAAGGAGGCAGGAGGGGAGGAGAGGGGGGGGAAAGGGAGGAGGAGGGCAGTGCGGATTCTTTCCCGTCATTCCCTGCAGCAGCAGCAGCAGCAGCAGCAGCCCCTCCTCCTGTCTGTCTGCCCTCCTGTCTGTCCTCCCGTCGGACTCCTCTCGTCCTCGGCTGAAGTTTGCAGACTCGCTGAGATCTTCTGAGCAGGTAAGCAGCTCCCGTTTGTCTCTGCTGGTCTGTGCTGGTCTGTACTGGTCTGTACTGGTCTCTCTTGGTCTCTTGTCGCTGAGCTGTGATTGGAGCGGAGCGACACACGGAATCCTCCGCAAACGTCCCCCAGCGGAGGAGCCTCGGGTCTGGGGCTGGATAAAGTCCTCCGGTCCGGAGGCCCCGGTCCGGTCTGCAGGAGGGCCCTGATCTCCGCTCCCTGTATCCGGGCCGCGGTGCTCCTCAGCCCGCTTAGCAGCCATTAAAGTCGGCAGGAGGATGGAGGAGAATAACGGTGCGCCATGATGCATGGAGGCAGAACCAGGCGTGGCCGTGCGTGCGCGTGTGTGCGTGCGTATGTGTGTCTGAGTTGTGTAGCGGTAGAATGAGCGGGATGTGTCCGGCCTCCAGCTGCTGTGTCCGGCGTTGGGGGTAATCAGCAAGCCGGATAGACTCTGAGGCCCCAGACCTGGTCCCAGACAGACCCAGACCAGGTCTAGACCCGCCTGGGTCCTCCTTAAACCTCCTGAATAGGTGTTGATGTGTTTTCTGTTGACGTGAATCTGTGAACACAAATCAAAATATTGTTCTAAAGTTCAGAGAATCCAAACGTTTCAAGTGACGATTGATTTGATCAGAAACACTGATAATCAATAACTGATCACTTCCGGTTCCTCCGCCTTATCTTTTGCTCCTTCTGTTTGATTTAGTAAACATGTTTACTATTTTCTGAAGTTTTATGGACCAATGAACCAATGAACCAATGAACCAATGAACCAATGAATCAATGACTCAATGAATCAACAGTCTGTGGATGAATCATCTCCAGAACTAACTGTCTCTATGTTCTCTTGATGTTTATTTATCATTCTTTTAATCTCTCAACGTTTTCTTGATGTTCTCTTAACGTTTATTTTACGTTCTTTTAATGTTCTCTTGACGTTCTCTTGACCAGTCAGGTCAATAAACTGAGAGGGGTTTGGGGACTAAAGACAGTGTAGGAAAAGAGAACCTTATGTTGGACCACAGAAGGTTCTCTTACAGTCTTTGTTTCTGCGTATACTTGGAGAACACATTAGTGTTAATGGAACAGGAAGTAGCGGTCCTCTGGGAACATTCACTGGAACGAGAACGTTACAGGAAACGTTGATGATGGGAACAGGAAGTTTAACTACATAATGATGTTGTTTGTTGTTGTTTACATGTTGACACAGAGAGTCTCTGTTTACAGGTCTGACTGTAAATAAACAGCAGCTTCCTGTAAAAACTGGTTTCAGATGAGTTCCAGAAACAAACAACTGGTGATCAATAATAATGATCAGCTGTTCTGTCTCCATCCACCAGACGACTCTCATTAACATGAATAATGAAGGACGGAGACTCCATCTTGGTTTTAGAGCCATTAGTGAGGATATCTTTCCTCTTAGATATCTTTATTTATCCAAACCTAACCCTTAATATCTTTATTTATCTAACCCTTAATATCTTTATTTATCTAACTCTTAATATCTTTATCTATCTAACCCTTAATATCTTTATTTATCTAACCCTTAATATCTTTATCTATCTAACCCTTAATATCTTTATTTATCCAAACCTAACCCTTAATATCTTTATTTATCCAACCCTTAATATCTTTATTTATCTAACCCTTAATATCTTTATTTATCTAACCCTTAATATCTTTATCTATCTAACCCTTAATATCTTTATTTATCTAACCCTTAATATCTTTATTTATCTAACCCTTAATATCTTTATTTATCTAACCCTTAATATCTTTATTTATCTAACCCTTAATATCTTTATTTATCTAACCCTTAATATCTTTATCTATCTAACCCTTAATATCTTTATCTATCTAACCCTTAATATCTTTATCTATCTAACCCTTAATATCTTTATTTATCTAACCCTTAATATCTTTATTTATCTAACCCTTAATATCTTTATTTATCTAACCCTTAATATCTTTATTTATCTAACCCTTAATATCTTTATTTATCCAACCCTTAATATCTTTATTTATCTAACCCTTAATATCTTTATTTATCTAACCCTTAATATCTTTATCTATCTAACCCTTAATATCTTTATTTATCTAACCCTTAATATCTTTATTTATCTAACCCTTAATATCTTTATTTATCTAACCCTTAATATCTTTATCTATCTAACCCTTAATATCTTTATTTATCTAACCCTTAATATCTTTATTTATCTAACCCTTAATATCTTTATTTATCTAACCCTTAATATCTTTATTTATCTAACCCTTAATATCTTTATTTATCTAACCCTTAATATCTTTATCTATCTAACCCTTAATATCTTTATTTATCTAACCCTTAATATCTTTATCTATCTAACCCTTAATATCTTTATTTATCTAACCCTTAATATCTTTATTTATCTAACCCTAACCCTTAATATCTTTATTTATCTAACCCTTAATATCTTTATTTATCTAACCCTTAATATCTTTATCTATCTAACCCTTAATATCTTTATTTATCTAACCCTTAATATCTTTATTTATCTAACCCTAACCCTCTCACAGGTGGAGAAATCAAACGTACCCATCAAGAGAGTTTTATAGGTTCTTCAGATCTCCCAGATAGTTAACTAGCTTTCTCCCACTAGCATCGCTCAGAACAAATCTCCCAGTAGATACCTATGTACTACATCTCAGAGGTACATATTGTACTTTTTACTGTACTACATCTCAGAGGTACATATTGTACTGTACACATTCTATGTGATGTAGATATACATAGAAGTGCAGTAGATTGTGTGTACCATGTAGTATCTTTGTTATTCTTTTTAATCTTTGATTCAATAGTTCATTGAGAGAAAACTGATCTGATCAGAAGCTCCTCTGAACTTAGTGATGAACACGTTCATCTGGTTGGTTTATCAAAAAATAACAGATGGCTGTTTCAGTCTCTATGCTAAGCTATGCTAACCAGTTAGCAGCTGCTGCCTGCACCTTCATGTTTCTAGTGACGAAGGGTGGGGTCAGCTAACCAGGAAATGTGTGTGTGTGTGTGTGTGTGTGTGTGTGTGTGTGTGTGTGTGGTGGAGTGATGATGTCATTCTTCTTCTGCTATTTCTGCATCAAACAGTCGACTCCGTTTGGTCTCATCTGAGCTTTTGATGATGATGTATCTGTGTATATTAATACATTATATATGTATATCCACACACATGACGTTAGCTTCATGCTAGCATAAGAAGTCTATGAGAAAATGATTTATTCCCTCAGTAAACATTGTAAACATGAGTTTATGGTCTCAATCTCTAGTTTCAAGTCTTCTTCAATACAGCATGATGTTCATTTAGTAAATGATGGTCCATTTAGAGTCACACAGACCATAAAGCAGGGGATGCTTTAGGGCGGGGCTATGTGTATTTATATGTGTATGTGGGTGTATATATTTGGGGTGCAACGGATCACAAACCTCACGGTTCGGATAATTTTTCGGATCAGCAAAGAAAAGGGGAGGAGACAAATATAATTTAGCTTTCCATTTATTAATTAAAGAACTTCAAGAACAGCAAATAACTTTGGGCTATAGTCTTACATAAAAAACACAATATCTTCATTTTAATAAAGATGAGAATATATCTACATTATCTGGGGAAAGGGGGCGTGTCTACAGCACCTGTCTGTGTGACTGTCACAGAGGGGGCGTGTCTGTGTGACTCTCACAGAGGGGGGCGTGTCTGTGTGACTCACTGAGGGGGCGTGTCTGTGTGACTCTCAGAGGGGGCGTGTCTGTGTGACTCTCACAGAGGGGGCGTGTCTGTGTGACTCTCACAGAGGGGGTGTGTCTGTTTGACTCTCAGAGGGGGCGTGTCTGTTTGACTCTCACAGAGGGGGTGTGTCTGTGTGACTCTCAGAGGGGGTGTGTCTGTGTGACTCTCAGAGGGGGTGTGTCTGTTTGACTCTCACAGAGGGGGCGTGTCTACAGCTCCTCCGTGATGAAGTGAGCTGTTTCAGTCTTTTGCTCTTCATAGAGGAACGAGCTTCTTACTGAAGTGGTGCGTGAGGGGATTTCGTACTGTGGCTCAAGCACTTTAACCAGATTTTTAAATCCTTTCTTTTCCACACCGGAGTGTCCCGCGTATCTGACAGACTGTGATGGGGTCTCTGCATATGTGTGGACATGTCCGATGTTTTGCCGTTGTCGTGTGTCTTTCTCTTTAAACAACGCCTACATACCGTAACGGTTTTGCCCACCACCCTCATCCTCATTATGAGTTACAGGGAAGGCAACAGTCTGCTGGGGTCTGCTGGGGCAGCAGCATCTCGGCAGAAGAAGGCAGCAGTGTGCTGGGGCGTCCACTGATACGGTGGAGGTGGAGGGAGACAGGAGGACGATGGCTAAGCTCCCTGATGAGCAACACCTCCACCCCATGAGGACGCCCTGCAGCTCTGTGCAGCTCCCTCAGCCACCGGCTGATTCACCCCCAGTGTGTGAAGGAGAGGTACCACAGGTCCTTCCTTCACACACCGTCTATACATATACATATAGATATATATGTATATGTATGTATATGTGTATATGTATGTATATGTATATATGTATGTATATGTCTATGTATATATGTATGTATATGTGTATATGTATGTATATGTATGTATATGTACATGTGGTGTGTGAAGGAGAGGTACAGCAGGTCCTTCCTGCTGCTGTCAGGCTGCACAACCAGCTGTGCTCCCAGTAGACACACAACACCAACAACACTAAACATCTGTGACAGAAACACACTGTGCAATAAAGAAATACTCTGTCTGTATATATAATACTTTAGTGTTTTAGTTCTTTAGTTATACTTAGTTACTGTGGATTTTGTACTTTTTTACTTCGTTGATATTCTTACTGTTTATTACTTATTTATATTACTTGTCGCTCTTGTTTTTTACTCTGTCTTGTTGCTCTGTCTTGTTGCTCTGTGTCTTGTTGCTCTGTATCTTGTTGCTCTGTGTCTTGTTGCTCTGTGTCTTGTTGCTCTGTACCTTGTTGCTCTGTATCTTGTTGCTCTGTATCTTGTTGCTCTGTGTCTTGTTGCTCTGTGTCTTGTTGCTCTGTATCTTGTTGCTCTGTACCTTGTTGCTCTGTGTCTTGTTGCTATGTGTCTTGTTGCTATGTGTCTTGTTGCTCTGTATCTTGTTGCTCTGTGTCTTGTTGCTCTGTGTCTTGTTGCTATGTGTCTTGTTGCTCTGTATCTTGTTGCTCTGTACCTTGTTGCTATGTGTCTTGTTGCTCTGTATCTTGTTGCTCTGTGTCTTGTTGCTCTGTATCTTGTTGCTCTGTCCACTTTGCTGCGGTGATCCTGTGGATTTCCCCACTGCGGGACTAATAGAGGATTATCTTATCTTATCTTAAAATGCTCATAAACCAAGACTTTCGCCGTTAAACCCTTTTTAAGCTGCTCCGTTCACGTGAACAGACTACTGCTTTATATCTGTTCACTGACACTTTGCATTGATGTTCAGGGACTTGTTACTTGAAAAGGATCAGCAGCAGTACAACTTTATTACACACTGATGATTAAACTGTAAAAACACCACTAGTGAATATGTATGTGTATTTATGAGTGTGTGTGTGTCGTCTTAATGAGTTCTGTGTTCGATGTCTGATCACAGAGGGACATTCCTCATGTTAACATGACTGAACTACCAGGTGTGTGTGTGTGTGTGTGTGTGTGTGTGTGTGTGTGTGTGTGTGTGTGTGTGTGTGTGTGTGTGTGTGTGTGTGTGTGTGTGTGTGTGTGTGTGTGTGTGTGTGTGTGTGTGTGTGTGTGTGAGACAGCTGCTGCAGGCAGACAGGTGACACACACCTGCTGCCCTGTGTGTACGTTGAGTATTTCTCAGCTGTGACTGTCGGGCTCTGAAGAATGTTTGACGGTATTTTAGGAGTTTTTCTTTGTGCTGTGAGAAGATCAGAGTCACACACACACACACACACACAGATATACTCTATTCACACACACACACACACACACACACACACACACAGACACACACACTCTTTTCCAGTATAATTAAAGAAAGCAACACACTTTTGATGGTCTCTATGCTAAGCTAGGCTAAACATATATTAAATGAAACTATACCTCTCCTTCTGTCTTTGAGAGAGACATGTGTTTATTATTGAAGAGACATTTGTTTACTATTGTAGAGACATTTGTTTACTATTGAAGAGACATTTGTTTACTATTGAAGAGACATTTGTTTACTATTGAAGAGACATTTGTTTACTATTGTAGAGACATTTGTTTACTATTGAAGAGACATTTGTTTACTATTGAAGAGACATTTGTTTACTATTGAAGAGACATTTGTTTACTATTGAAGAGACATTTGTTTACTATTGTAGAGACATTTGTTTACTATTGTAGAGACATTTGTTTACTATTGAAGAGACATTTGTTTACTATTGAAGAGACATTTGTTTACTATTGTAGAGACATTTGTTTACTATTGTAGAGACATTTGTTTACTATTGAAGAGACATTTGTTTATTATTGAAGAGACATTTGTTTACTATTGTAGAGACATTTGTTTACTATTGAAGAGACATTTGTTTACTATTGTAGAGACATTTGTTTACTATTGAAGAGACATTTGTTTACTATTGAAGAGACATTTGTTTATTATTGAAGAGACATTTGTTTACTATTGAAGAGACATTTGTTTACTATTGAAGAGACATTTGTTTACTATTGAAGAGGCATTTGTTTATTATTGAAGAGACATTTGTTTACTATTGAAGAGACATTTGTTTACTATTGAAGAGACATTTGTTTACTATTGTAGAGACATTTGTTTACTATTGAAGAGACATTTGTTTATTATTGAAGAGACATTTGTTTACTATTGAAGAGACATTTGTTTACTATTGAAGAGACATTTGTTTACTATTGTAGAGACATTTGTTTACTATTGAAGAGACATTTGTTTACTATTGTAGATACATTTGTTTACTATTGAAGAGACATTTGTTTACTATTGTAGAGACATTTGTTTATTATTGAAGAGACATTTGTTTACTATTGAAGAGACATTTGTTTACTATTGAAGAGACATTTGTTTACTATTGTAGAGACATTTGTTTATTATTGAAGAGACATTTGTTTACTATTGAAGAGACATTTGTTTATTATTGAAGAGACATTTGTTTACTATTGTAGAGACATTTGTTTACTATTGAAGAGACATTTGTTTACTATTGTAGAGACATTTGTTTATTATTGAAGAGACATTTGTTTACTATTGAAGAGACATTTGTTTATTATTGAAGAGACATTTGTTTACTATTGTAGAGATATTTGTTTATTATTGAAGAGACATTTGTTTACTATTGAAGAGACATTTGTTTACTATTGAAGAGACATTTGTTTACTATTGTAGAGACATTTGTTTACTATTGAAGAGGCATTTTAATGAAATCAGTTTCTGCTTCTTCTAGTCTTTATGCTAAGCTAGGCTAACTATGTCCTGAACCAAGTCTCTGTGCCTCATGAGCTAACAAGCTAACACGTTAGTGGTGAAAGAGTTTCGGTGGCTGTCGTTGTGGGGAGGAATGTGAGGGAGGGGCCCCGTATACTTCCTGCCCCCCCCCCCCCTCTTTCCTGTCAGCCTTCCAGTTTTCACTCAGGGGAAATTATCTCTATATTTATCCCCAAATATCTTGTTTTTCAGGGAAAACCTTTTTATTGTTTTACCTTCTTCACTATTATTTATTTTAGACTCTTTGAGAAGATTAAAACTGAACTCAAAGGTTGTTTACTTTATAAAGAGGCTTCAGTGTTAATCAGACCTCATGATGTCTTTAAAGTAGTTGAAGTGAAATGTTTCACTATTCTATCTGATGTTTCCGTGTAGCGTGTTAGCTCCTTTATATCCTGTTTAGTTTAATCTACATCAAAGCTTCATATTCTGAGGTCATAATGTTTGTAGCCTCTCTGTCCTGTGAGAACCACGTATCTCTAAAAAAGATAAATAAGTACAAGTCCAGTACTGAAGTAAATGTACTTAGTTACTTCTTGAGTTACTCTACCGACCTGTTGTCCTCCTGAGCTGCAGCCGTCGGCTCCGACTGTTCAGAGATCTGTTTCCATCATCCAGCAGAGGATTCTGGGAAGTCCGATCCATTAATGGTCCCTGAGGACGACCTCTGGATGTCTGAGTGCTCTAATGGATCAATAACTCTGATGTGATCATGGAGCTCTTTACTTCCTCCATTAGCTGCAGTCAGCTCACCGAGCAGCCAATGGGAGCACAGCGTGGTCGCTCTCGGCACGACATCATCATGACATCATCACAACATCATCACGATGTCATCTCGACATCTTAAAGACTTCATCACGACTTCTTCACGACTTCTTCACGACATCTTCACGACGTCATCTAGACATCTTAAAGACTTCATCACAACATCTTCACGACATCTTAAAGACTTCTTCACGACTTCTTCACGACATCTTCACGACGTCATCTAGACATCTTAAAGACTTCATCACAACATCTTCACGACATCTTAAAGACTTCTTCACGACTTCTTCACGACATCTTCACGACGTCATCTAGACATCTTAAAGACTTCATCACAACATCTTCACGACGTCATCTCGACATCTTAAAGACTTCATCACGACTTCTTCACGACATCTTCACGACGTCATCTAGACATCTTAAAGACTTCATCACAACTTCATCGTGACTTCATCGTTGACCACGTGCTCATGATGTCAGATCAAGTTTGATATAAATCTACCCAGCATGCATTGTGATAGACTCTGATCAGGACTGGCTCATCTCGAACAAGCCAATTATGAGACTGTTCGACCAACATGATCAACTAGTGGCTCCAACTGATTCAGTGTGTGTGTGTGTGTGTGTGTGTGTGTGTGTGTGTGTGTGTGTGTGTGTGTGTGTGTGTGTGTGTGTGTGTGTGTGTGTGTGTGTGTGTGTGTGTGTGTGTGTGGTGGAAAGAACATTTACTCAACTACTGTATTTAAGTACAATGTTAAGGTACTTGTACTTTACTGGAGTACTTCTATGTTACGCTACAACCCAACAGTTTATGGTTCAGATGAGCTGCAAAATACTTGTTATCCATCAGTAATATTCCAAACATAAAGTACGTGATGTAGTACTATATGGAGTACTTGCTGTTCACTGAAGCTGCAGTCTGACGTCATAAACACAATAATATTATTTTATTGATCATGATGACGATGTCCACCTCTTGTCGCCCGCAGGGCTCGGCCTGAAGCCGCCGATGTGGACACGTCCCCGCTGACTTTGAGCCGTGTGTCAGAGGTGAAAGGTCACGATGACGACGGTGGCCGCTGAGTTCGACCACATGGAGCTGCAGCAGCAGTACAGCAGCAACGACACGGTGAACAACCGCTGGGACGAAGAGTGGGATAACGAGAACAGCTCGGCTCGCCTCTTTGAACGCTCCCGCATCAAGGCACTGGCAGGTAGGAAATACCACCTTCAGTTAGCTTCATATACCACCTTAAGTTAGCTTCAAATACCACCTTAAGTTAGCTTCAAATACCACCTTAAGTTAGCTTCAAATACCACCTTAAGTTAGCTTCAAATACCACCTGAAGTTAGCTTCAAATACCACCTGAAGTTAGCTTCAAATACCACCTTAAGTTAGCTTCAAATACCACCTTAAGTTAGCTTCAAATACCACCTGAAGTTAGCTTCAAATACCACATTAAGTTAGCTTCAAATACCACCTGAAGTTAGCTTCAAATACCACCTGAAGTTAGCTTCAAATACCACCTGAAGTTAGCTTCATATACCACCTTAAGTTAGCTTCAAATACCACCTTAAGTTAGCTTCAAATACCACCTGAAGTTAGCTTCAAATACCACCTTAAGTTAGCTTCAAATACCACCTGAAGTTAGCTTCAAATACCACCTGAAGTTAGCTTCAAATACAACATTAAACTAGCTTCAAATACCACCTTAAGTTAGCTGATATGAGGTCCATCTGCACCAAAGACACAGAGACAAAGAACAAAGATAAAGAATCCACAAAGACATGAATGAATAAAACTATGAGAGAAAAAACAAAAAAAGCAAACTATCCAGCTGTTCAACTAGAGCCAAAATACTGATTAATAGCTGAATAATAAATTAGTTTTTTGCTTAAAGTAAATGTTATCTTATCACTTAATTTGCTTCTCAGAGTACACCAGAATGCATGCTACATTTTAAAGCTCATATTTAAAATACGATTCTCCCGGGAGACCATGTCCCCGCACCCCCGACAGGGTTTGGGGTTTGGGTGTGTCTCACCTTTTTCACCTCTTATGAGTTTGCAGGTATCTTATCTCTCTTCTCTTATTTGTCACAATAAGAGATTTCAAGCTCTAACCAACAGTCTCAGGTGGAACATCTATATTGTGAAAGGATTATCTCTCAGGTATTTTATTGTGGAGATATAAGTCAGACTCCCAGCATGCTCGGCGCTCTGCTGACCACTGATGGTTAATGTTATTTCTCTGCAGAACAGACTTCACATTGTGTCCAATCAGCTGATGGCATCGCTTCCGTCCATTCAGCTGTGAGACGGTTCAGACTAATCTGATCTGATAGCAACAGCAGCTCAGTGTGTTGATGAGAGACAGACAGGTCTGAGAGACGGACAGGTCTGAGAGACGGACAGGTCTGTGGCTGGTCTCTGCTGATTGGACGGAACTCGGTCAGAAGGAACTGCAGCAATCTAGTCTAGAAGTAACAAATACATGAACTACAGAGACAAGTCCAAGAAGACCAGAACAGAGACAAAGTCTAACAAGACCAGAACAGAGACAAAGTCCAAGAAGACCAGAACAGAGACAAAGTCTAACAAGACCAGAACAGACAAAGTCTAACAAGACCAGAACAGAGACAAAGTCTAACAAGACCAGAACAGAGACAAGTCTAACAAGACCAGAATAGAGACAAGTCTAACAAGACCAGAACAGACAAACTCTAACAAGACCAGAACAGAGACAAGTCCAACAAGACCAGAACAGAGACAAGTCCAACAAGACCAGAACAGAGACAAGTCTAACAAGACCAGAACAGAGACAAAGTCTAACAAGACTAGAACAGAGACAAGTCCAACAAGACTAGAACAGAGACAAAGTCTAACAAGACCAGAACAGAGACAAGTCCAACAAGACTAGAACAGACAAAGTCTAACAAGACCAGAACAGAGACAAGTCCAACAAGACTAGAACAGACAAAGTCTAACAAGACTAGAACAGAGACAAGTCCAACAAGACTAGAACAGAGACAAAGTCTAACAAGACCAGAACAGAGACAAGTCCAACAAGACTAGAACAGACAAAGTCTAACAAGACCAGAACAGAGACAAGTCCAACAAGACTAGAACAGACAAAGTCTAACAAGACCAGAACAGAGACAAGTCCAACAAGACTAGAACAGAGACAAGTCCAACAAGACTAGAACAAAGACAAAGTCTAACAAGACCAGAACAGAGACAAGTCCAACAAGACTAGAACAGACAAAGTCTAACAAGACCAGAACAGAGACAAGTCCAACAAGACTAGAACAGAGACAAGTCCAACAAGACCAGAACAGAGACAAGTCCAACAAGACTAGAACAGAGACAAGTCCAACAAGACCAGAACAGAGACAAGTCCAACAAGACTAGAACAGAGACAAAGTCCAACAAGACCAGAACAGAGACAAGTCCAACAAGACCAGAACAGAGACAAGTCCAACAAGACTAGAACAGAGACAAAGTCCAACAAGACCAGAACAGAGACAAAGTCTAACTGCAACAACATTTGGTTTAAACACTTTAAACTCATCAGGTTCTTGTTAACAGCAGGATTCTCTTCACACAGCAGCAGTTATAACACAGTTATAATGATTCTGATCATAGATATTCAGCGTGTTCACAACTTTATCTTCATGTGTGTCAGAGATGAATTTAAATATACATCTTGAAACCTGCAAACCTATCTACGTCATGTTTTAATGTTTGTTAAACTCTCAGTAGTGATAACTAAATGATGTGCTTATTATACATATTACAAACTAAACACTTTAAAACTCTAAACAATAATTTAAATGAATCATTTATTTGTTGGTATGTTGGTCAGACACTATGCTACGCTGATTAGCGTAACATGTGGTGTTTGTTATAAATGTACGTTGGTACATAGAGGGTGATGAGAAGCTGTACATGGAGGGACTTAGGACCCAGGGGAATGTAGGTGAAGGAAACAGGAAGAGACGGAAGAGACGCCACACAAACATCTGTTCACCGCTCGCTGCCGGTTCTTGTGTTAAAAATGTCGCTTGATAATTCAAATAAAAACTGCGTTAATGTGCGATAAAATGATTGTCGGCGTTAATGAATGAATGCGTTAACACGATAATAACGCGTTAACTTGCCCAACACTAATATATACATACATATATATATATAAAATACGATGTGTGTGTGTGCAGGATGTTTGTTTCTTACTTCCTGTCCTTCAGTCAGGAATGTGAAGGAACAATGAAGGGAAACACCCCCCCCCCACCCCCCCCCTCCTTTTCACACCCATGATGACATCATTGTCAAACTGTAACGTCATTGGCTGATAGATGAAGCTCCTCCCAAGACGCTGTAAAACAATGTTTTATTGAATCAGAGCAGCAGCAGAAGAATGAGCAGCATGTAGCTGCTGCTGATTCAACACACACACACACACACACACGTAGACTTTGACCTCTGGACTCTTTTTCTTTCTGCTCCTGAAGACACGAGGACGTCTTCGTCTGCAAGTCAACTTTTTCTTTTCTTCTTCTGTGGTTTTTCTCTTTAAAATTGGGCTGCACATCTGAGGATTTAAAGACTTTTCTTTACACGATGAGCCACGTGGGACACAAATATAAATACTAGTCGATATAAATACTAGTTGATAAAAATACTAGTAGATTTAAATACTAGTTGGTAATCGGGGGGGCGATGGAGGACTCCAACTACAACCTGCTGGAGGGTCGATTCAAACAGCTACAAGGTAAGAAGAAGAAGAAGACTCAGGGGTCAGCCATGTTGGTTCTGGTCTCTGAGACCAGGTTCAGGTTCAATTCAAGACCACCTTCATCTGGACCATTTCCCGCTGGTCTCATGTGTGTGTGTGTGTGTGTGTGTGTGTGTGTGTGTGTGTGTAGATGAGCGGGAGGCGGTGCAGAAGAAGACCTTCACTAAGTGGGTGAACTCTCACTTGTCCAGAGTCTCCTGCAGGATCACAGACCTGTACCTGGACCTGAGGGACGGACGCATGCTCATCAAACTACTGGAAGTCCTGTCAGGAGAGAGACTGGTACAGTACGCACAGAGTACACATAGTACTCACAGAGTACACACTGAGTACACATTTAATTCACAGTAAATAATTTTTCTTTTTCTTCCTCTTTCTTCTTCTTTCTCTTTCTCTTTCTTCTTCTTCTTCCTCTTCGTTGGTATCCAGCCGAAGCCTACCAAAGGCCGGATGCGTATTCACTGTCTGGAAAACGTGGACAAAGCTCTGCAGTTCCTGAAGGAGCAGAGAGTTCACCTGGAGAACATGGGTTCTCACGACATCGTGGACGGGAACCACCGACTGGTGCTGGGCCTCATCTGGACCATCATCCTCCGCTTCCAGGTAACGACCTCACCTGAGAGGACAGGTAACCCTGAGGGTGTGACTAATACCTGGAACCATCGTGACCATCCCATAATGTTCGGATGCAATGTAAACTGTTGTATAATGCTCCAGTAAATAGGACGGACCTCAGATACGACTTGACAACGGGAGATATTCCCAGTCCCACCATAAAGCTAATGTTATGCTAATATAAAGCTAATGTTATGCTAATATAAAGCTAATGTTATGCTAGCATAAAGCTAATGTTATTCTAGTACAGAGCTAACGTTATGCTAGCATTAAAAATATATATAATATAACAAAATAAAAAACATTCACTTTAATAACTTTATCATGAAGTTCACCTGCGTTTATTAAACAGCTCAGATTAAAGTCCAGTTAGACCGTCGTAGTGGAAACACAGCCCAGGTGAGGTTAGTGTCATCACCGGTAAACACCAGACAGGTGGAGGTTAGTGTACTCACCTGTAAACACCAGACAGGTGGAGGTTAGTGTACTCACCTGTAAACACCAGACAGGTGGAGGTTAGTGTACTCACCTGTAAACAACAGACAGGTGGAGGTTAGGGTACTCAGTGGATAAAAACCAGACAGGTGGAGGTTAGGGTACTCACCTGTAAACACCAGACAGGTGGAGGTTAGTGTACTCACCTGTAAACAACAGACAGGTGGAGGTTAGTGTACTCACCTGTAAACACCAGACAGGTGGAGGTTAGTGTACTCACCTGTAAACAACAGACAGGTGGAGGTTAGGGTACTCAGTGGATAAAAACCAGACAGGTGGAGGTTAGGGTACTCACCTGTAAACAACAGACAGGTGGAGGTTAGTGTACTCACCTGTAAACACCAGACAGGTGGAGGTTAGTGTACTCACCTGTAAACACCAGACAGGTGGAGGTTAGGGTACTCACCTGTAAACACCAGACAGGTGGAGGTTAGTGTACTCACCTGTAAACACCAGACAGGTGGAGGTTAGTGTACTCACCTGTAAACAACAGACAGGTGGAGGTTAGGGTACTCAGTGGATAAAAACCAGACAGGTGGAGGTTAGGGTACTCAGTGGATAAAAACCAGACAGGTGGAGGTTAGGGTACTCAGTGGATAAAAACCAGACAGGTGGAGGTTAGGGTACTCACCTGTAAACACCAGACAGGTGGAGGTTAGGGTACTCAGTGGATAAAAACCAGACAGGTGGAGGTTAGGGTACTCACCTGTAAACACCAGACAGCTGGAGGTTAGGGTACTCACCTGTAAACACCAGACAGGTGGAGGTTAGTGTACTCACCTGTAAACAACAGACAGGTGGAGGTTAGGGTACTCAGTGGATAAAAACCAGACAGGTGGAGGTTAGGGTACTCACCTGTAAACACCAGACAGGTGGAGGTTAGTGTACTCACCTGTAAACAACAGACAGGTGGAGGTTAGTGTACTCACCTGTAAACAACAGACAGGTGGAGGTTAGGGTACTCAGTGGATAAAAACCAGACAGGTGGAGGTTAGGGTACTCACCTGTAAACACCAGACAGGTGGAGGTTAGTGTACTCACCTGTAAACACCAGACAGGTGGAGGTTAGTGTACTCACCTGTAAACAACAGACAGGTGGAGGTTAGGGTACTCAGTGGATAAAAACCAGACAGGTGGAGGTTAGGGTACTCACCTGTAAACACCAGACAGGTGGAGGTTAGTGTACTCACCTGTAAACACCAGACAGGTGGAGGTTAGTGTACTCACCTGTAAACACCAGACAGGTGGAGGTTAGTGTACTCACCTGTAAACAACAGACAGGTGGAGGTTAGGGTACTCACCTGTAAACACCAGACAGGTGGAGGTTAGTGTACTCACCTGTAAACAACAGACAGGTGGAGGTTAGTGTACTCACCTGTAAACACCAGACAGGTGGAGGTTAGTGTACTCACCTGTAAACAACAGACAGGTGGAGGTTAGGGTACTCAGTGGATAAAAACCAGACAGGTGGAGGTTAGGGTACTCACCTGTAAACAACAGACAGGTGGAGGATAGTGTACTCACCTGTAAACACCAGACAGGTGGAGGTTAGTGTACTCACCTGTAAACACCAGACAGGTGGAGGTTAGGGTACTCACCTGTAAACACCAGACAGGTGGAGGTTAGTGTACTCACCTGTAAACACCAGACAGGTGGAGGTTAGTGTACTCACCTGTAAACAACAGACAGGTGGAGGTTAGGGTACTCAGTGGATAAAAACCAGACAGGTGGAGGTTAGGGTACTCAGTGGATAAAAACCAGACAGGTGGAGGTTAGGGTACTCAGTGGATAAAAACCAGACAGGTGGAGGTTAGGGTACTCACCTGTAAACACCAGACAGGTGGAGGTTAGTGTACTCACCTATAAACAACAGACAGGTGGAGGTTAGTGTACTCACCTGTAAACACCAGACAGGTGGAGGTTAGTGTACTCACCTGTAAACAACAGACAGGTGGAGGTTAGGGTACTCAGTGGATAAAAACCAGACAGGTGGAGGTTAGGGTACTCACCTGTAAACACCAGACAGGTGGAGGTTAGTGTACTCACCTGTAAACACCAGACAGGTGGAGGTTAGTGTACTCACCTGTAAACAACAGACAGGTGGAGGTTAGGGTACTCAGTGGATAAAAACCAGACAGGTGGAGGTTAGGGTACTCACCTGTAAACACCAGACAGGTGGAGGTTAGTGTACTCACCTGTAAACACCAGACAGGTGGAGGTTAGTGTACTCACCTGTAAACACCAGACAGGTGGAGGTTAGTGTACTCACCTGTAAACAACAGACAGGTGGAGGTTAGGGTACTCACCTGTAAACACCAGACAGGTGGAGGTTAGTGTACTCACCTGTAAACAACAGACAGGTGGAGGTTAGTGTACTCACCTGTAAACACCAGACAGGTGGAGGTTAGTGTACTCACCTGTAAACAACAGACAGGTGGAGGTTAGGGTACTCAGTGGATAAAAACCAGACAGGTGGAGGTTAGGGTACTCACCTGTAAACAACAGACAGGTGGAGGTTAGTGTACTCACCTGTAAACACCAGACAGGTGGAGGTTAGTGTACTCACCTGTAAACACCAGACAGGTGGAGGTTAGGGTACTCACCTGTAAACACCAGACAGGTGGAGGTTAGTGTACTCACCTGTAAACACCAGACAGATGGAGGTTAGTGTACTCACCTGTAAACAACAGACAGGTGGAGGTTAGGGTACTCAGTGGATAAAAACCAGACAGGTGGAGGTTAGGGTACTCAGTGGATAAAAACCAGACAGGTGGAGGTTAGGGTACTCAGTGGATAAAAACCAGACAGGTGGAGGTTAGGGTACTCACCTGTAAACACCAGACAGGTGGAGGTTAGGGTACTCAGTGGATAAAAACCAGACAGGTGGAGGTTAGGGTACTCACCTGTAAACACCAGACAGCTGGAGGTTAGGGTACTCACCTGTAAACACCAGACAGGTGGAGGTTAGTGTACTCACCTGTAAACAACAGACAGGTGGAGGTTAGGGTACTCAGTGGATAAAAACCAGACAGGTGGAGGTTAGGGTACTCACCTGTAAACACCAGACAGGTGGAGGTTAGTGTACTCACCTGTAAACAACAGACAGGTGGAGGTTAGTGTACTCACCTGTAAACACCAGACAGGTGGAGGTTAGTGTACTCACCTGTAAACAACAGACAGGTGGAGGTTAGGGTACTCAGTGGATAAAAACCAGACAGGTGGAGGTTAGGGTACTCACCTGTAAACAACAGACAGGTGGAGGTTAGTGTACTCACCTGTAAACACCAGACAGGTGGAGGTTAGTGTACTCACCTGTAAACACCAGACAGGTGGAGGTTAGGGTACTCACCTGTAAACACCAGACAGGTGGAGGTTAGTGTACTCACCTGTAAACAACAGACAGGTGGAGGTTAGGGTACTCAGTGGATAAAAACCAGACAGGTGGAGGTTAGGGTACTCACCTGTAAACACCAGACAGGTGGAGGTTAGTGTACTCACCTGTAAACAACAGACAGGTGGAGGTTAGTGTACTCACCTGTAAACACCAGACAGGTGGAGGTTAGTGTACTCACCTGTAAACAACAGACAGGTGGAGGTTAGGGTACTCAGTGGATAAAAACCAGACAGGTGGAGGTTAGGGTACTCACCTGTAAACAACAGACAGGTGGAGGTTAGTGTACTCACCTGTAAACACCAGACAGGTGGAGGTTAGTGTACTCACCTGTAAACACCAGACAGGTGGAGGTTAGGGTACTCACCTGTAAACACCAGACAGGTGGAGGTTAGTGTACTCACCTGTAAACAACAGACAGGTGGAGGTTAGGGTACTCAGTGGATAAAAAACAGACAGGTGGAGGTTAGTGTACTCACCTGTAAACAACAGACAGGTGGAGGTTAGTGTACTCACCTGTAAACACCAGACAGGTGGAGGTTAGTGTACTCACCTGTAAACACCAGACAGGTGGAGGTTAGGGTACTCACCTGTAAACACCAGACAGGTGGAGGTTAGGGTACTCAGTGGATAAAAACCAGACAGGTGGAGGTTAGGGTACTCACCTGTAAACACCAGACAGGTGGAGGTTAGGGTACTCACCTGTAAACACCAGACAGGTGGAGGTTAGTGTACTCACCTGTAAACACCAGACAGGTGGAGGTTAGGGTACTCACCTGTAAACACCAGACAGGTGGAGGTTAGGGTACTCACCTGTAAACACCAGACAGGTGGAGGTTAGTGTACTCACCTGTAAACAACAGACAGGTGGAGGTTAGGGTACTCACCTGTAAACACCAGACAGGTGGAGGTTAGGGTACTCACCTGTAAACACCAGACAGGTGGAGGTTAGTGTACTCACCTGTAAACACCAGACAGGTGGAGGTTAGGGTACTCACCTGTAAACACCAGACAGGTGGAGGTTAGTGTACTCACCTGTAAACAACAGACAGGTGGAGGTTAGGGTACTCACCTCTAAACACCAGACAGGTGGAGGTTAGGGTACTCAGTGGATAAAAACCAGACAGGTGGAGGTTAGGGTACTCACCTGTAAACAACAGACAGGTGGAGGTTAGGGTACTCACCTGTAAACAACAGACAGGTGGAGGTTAGGGTACTCACCTGTAAACAACAGACAGGTGGAGGTGTGACTGTGATGTGTTGTGTCTCAGATTCAGGACATCAGAGTGGAGACTGAAGACAACAAAGAGAAGAGATCAGCTAAAGACGCTCTGCTGCTCTGGTGTCAGATGAAGACAGCGGGGTGAGTACCTGTATTTATACTACTGTTATTTCTACTACTACTACTACTATTGAGTACTCCTGATACTTCGACCATGTTTGGTGTGTTTACTCTGACATTGTTTCTTCAGATATCCCAACGTGAACATCCACAACTTCAGCACCAGCTGGAGAGACGGCATGGCCTTCAACGCTCTCATCCACAAGCACAGGTAACCTCTTCATCATCATCATCATCATCATCATCATCATCATCATCATCATCATCATCATCATCATCATCATCATCATCATCATCATCATCATCATCACTTTAAACCATTTCCAGCTGATAAATAAAGTTGTTTCTCACTTTCAGATCCGACCTGATAGATTTCGACAAACTGAAGAAGTCCAACGCTCACCACAACCTGCAGAACGCTTTCAACCTGGCAGAGCAACACCTGGGCCTCACCAAGCTGCTGGATCCAGAGGGTAACCTACTGGACCGGTTTAACTAAACCTGACCTAAAACACAACCAGTTTAACTAAACCTGACCTGAAACACAACCAGTTCAACTAAACCTGACCTAAAACACAACCAGTTCAACTAAACCTGACCTAAAACACATACAGTTTAACTAAACCTGACCTGAAACACAACCAGTTTAACTAAACCTGACCTGAAACACAACCAAATGATTTAAACCTGACCTAAAACACAAGTTTAACTAAACCTGACCTGAGACAACCAGTTTAACTAGACTTGACCTGAAACACACATCTGGTTTTACATTTTGTGTTGCAGATATCAGCGTGGACCATCCTGATGAGAAATCCGTCATCACCTACGTGGTGACGTATTACCACTACTTCTCCAAGATGAAAGCTCTAAAGGTGGAGGGCAAACGCATCGGAAAGGTCAGAAAACAGATTCAAACACCAACAAACATTTATTTATAATATTATATTGTATTCACCAGATCAATATTAGAAATAATCATTTCTAACCATAATACAGCAGCCAGTTTGTTCTGATGTTCAGACAGAGTCAAACATCTTTGTTTCTTTGTCCAGGTGTTGGATAACGCCATCGAGACGGAGAAGATGATCGAGAAGTACGAGTCTCTGGCCTCAGACCTGCTGGAGTGGATCGAACAGACCATCATCATCCTCAACAACAGGAGGTTTGCCAACGCTCTGGTCGGAGTCCAGCAGCAGCTTCAGGCCTTCAACACCTACCGAACCGTGGAGAAACCCCCAAAGTCAGAACCTTCAGCTTGTAGTTTGATCAAACAAAACATTTCAGAACTCCACAAACTAACTGAGAACTTATGTCTCTCTTGTCCGTCTTCAGGTTCACAGAGAAGGGAAACCTGGAGGTTCTTCTCTTCACCATCCAGAGTAAGATGAGAGCCAACAACCAGAAGGTCTACATGCCCCGAGAGGGAAAACTCATCTCAGATATCAACAAGGTGAGAGCTGCTCCACCTCCAGTCATGAATGTGTAATAAAAAACACCTTCAGTTTACTCTGTGTTTCCGACACTTTAATGACAAATGATTCATTGATTAATCAATGATATAATTGACAGATATAAAGAAAATCATTAGTTTCACTAAACAAATGTCTTGTTTGATATTTTATTTCTCATCAAATCAGCTGAAGATGATTAAAGTTAATTCTGAAAATAACTTTTTAAAAGGCTGAAATGAAACATGGCTGTTGTCTAATTAATGTGTCTGTTATTTAAACATTTCAATACATATTTAATCGTTTAATATCTAATGCTACTCATGTAGTGTTTCAGCCAAGACATTCTGCTTACAGATCTTACCTCAATCTTTGGTTAAGTATCTTTGACTTTGACTCGATAAGACATTCTATTTGGTTTCCATATAGGAATTTGTAGACTCAAGACAAAGCTTTTCAAACCCTGAACCAGGCTCACAGGGACTGAGGTTTGAGGACTGTTTTGTTGCTGCAGTAGTTCATGTAGGCAGCTTCTGCTTCACCAGCTCCCAGCTCTCTTTGTGGAGAAGTGTTTGATGGTGATGATGTTTTTCGCCGTCAGGCCTGGGAGCGACTGGAGAAGGCGGAGCATGAGAGGGAGCTGGCTCTGAGGATGGAGCTGATTCGTCAGGAGAAACTGGAACAACTCGCCAGACGCTTCGACCGCAAGGCGGCCATGAGAGAGACCTGGCTCAGTGAGAACCAGAGACTGGTGTCACAGGTAAGAAGACGCATCCAGGTGATGCTCCACGTTAGCGTCAACTGCAACTAAAGAAATTGAACTGCATGTGTTTTGTTTCATGGGTGCACTGCTGCCTCCTTTCTCTCTCCAGGACAACTTTGGTTTCGACCTTCAGGCCGTTGAGGCGGGCAACAAGAAGCACGAGGCCATTGAGACGGACATCGCGGCGTACGAGGAGCGCGTCCAGGCCGTGGTCTCCGTAGCGAAGGAGCTGGATGTGGAGCACTACCACGACATCAAACGTATCACGGCCAGGAAGGACAACGTGATCCGGCTGTGGGAGTACCTGCTGGAGCTGCTGAAGGCCCGCAGACAGAGACTGGAGATGAACCTGGGCCTGCAGAGAGTCTTCCAGGAGATGCTCTACATCATGGACTGGATGGACGAGATGAAGGTACGATGATGAAACAAACCCCAAACATGGAGAAGATGGAGATCACTTTAATTTCTTCATCACAGAGAGGGGCCAGAAACGGGAAGTAACTGTTAGCTTCCTAAAGCGTTTCTCTTCTAATCTTTGAATTCGAGGAGGAACCCTAACTATTGGTCTTCTGTGTCTGTCTGTCTTTTGGTTTCCAGATGTTGTTGCTGTCTCAGGATTATGGGAAGCATCTATTAGGTGTGGAGGACCTGCTGCAGAAACACGTCCTGGTTGAGGCTGACATCGCCATCCAGGCTGACCGGGTGAAGGCAGTCGGCACCAACGCCACCAAGTACTCCGTCAACGACGACGGTGAGCAGCGTGATCTGAAACATTCTGTCTAAATTAGATGTCGTTTTTTATTCATCAGTTGTTTTGTGTTCTGTTTTTTACAAATGATTTTCTAACAAGGTGCAGGGAAATTAGTCAGGCATTTTACTTTGATAAGGTTAAACAGTGACAGCTTATTTCTCTAGTTATTTGTGGCAGCAGCATAAAGTCTAGATTACTTCAGAACTTAAATACAAGAACTAAATCAGTTAAGTGCTGATAATAATGTGGGTTATTGTCCAGGCTACAAGCCCTGTGACCCTCAGGTCATCCAGGACCGGGTCTCCCACCTGGAGTTCTGCTACCAGGAGCTGACCCAGCTCGCCGCTGAGCGCCGCGCCCGCCTTGAGGAGTCCCGCCGTCTCTGGAAGTTCTTCTGGGAGATGGCCGAAGAGGAAGGCTGGATCCGTGAGAAGGAGCAGATCCTGTCATCTGTCGAGCACGGCAAGGACCTGACGGGGGCACTACGCCTCCTCAGCCAGCAGCGCGCCCTGGAGGATGAGATGAGCGGCCGCGCCGGCCACCTCAAGCACACCATCGCAGAGGGCCAGGCCATGGTGCAGACCGACCACTTCGCCGCCACCAAGATCCAGGAACGTATCGATGACCTGCAGGCTCAGTGGGCGGCGCTGGAGCAGCTGGCGGCGGCGAGAAGAAAGAGGCTGGAGGAGGCTCTGGCACTGCACCAGTTCCAGGTCGATGCAGATGATGTGGACGCCTGGACACTGGATGCCCTGCGAATCGTCTCCAGCGGAGAGACGGGCCACGACGAATTCTCTACCCAGGCTCTCTTCAGGAAGCACAAGGACGCGGCCGCGGAGGTGGCCAGCTACCGACCGGTCATTGACTCACTCCACGAGCAGGCTGCCTTACTGCCTCAAGAGGAGGCCGAGTCAGAGGAGGTGCGTGGACGTCTGGCCGGCATCGAGGAGCGCCACAAGGAGGTGACAGAACTGACGAAGCTGAGGAAGCAGGCACTGCACGATGCTCTGGCACTCTACAAGATGTTCAGTGAGGCCAACGCCTGTGAGGTTTGGATCGACGAGAAGGAGCAGTGGCTGAACAGCATGGAGATCCCTGAGAAACTGGAGGACCTTGAGGTCATACAGCACAGGTAGGACTACAAGATTCTGCATACATGTTTGGCACTGTCCACCTCTTTCAGCCAGCACTGTATTCATGTGGACTGTGTCTTTGGCAGGTTTGAGAGTCTGGAGCCGGAGATGAATAACCAGGCATCTCGTGTTGCTGTGGTAAACCAGATCGCCCGGCAGCTGATGCACAATGGTCACCCGAGTGAAAAAGACATCAAGACCCAGCAGGACAAACTCAACAACAGGTACAAACAGATATAACATGTAATAATCAGTTGTCTTGGAATAGCAAAACAGACTACAAAGATGCAACAAAGTCTGTTTGTAAACACCATGAAAGTGTTGGTGTGATGGTATCCTCTCCTCTACTTCTAGGTGGAGCCAGTTCCGAGATCTGGTGGACCAGAAAAAAGAGTCCCTGAACTCGGCACTGGGTGTGCAGAACTACCACCTCGACTGCAACGAGACAAAGTCCTGGATCAAAGAGAAGACCAAGGTCATCGAGTCCACCCAGGAGCTGGGTAACGACCTCACTGGGGTCATGGCCCTGCAGCGCAAACTGACCGGTATGGAGCGCGACCTGGCTGCCATCGAGGACAAACTGGGCGATCTGCAAGGCGAGGCCCAGCGGCTGGCTGAGGAACACCCCGACCAGGCAAAGGCCATCACAGGCCGTCTGGCTGAGATCACCGCCGTCTGGGAGGAAATGAAGAACACTCTGAAGAACCGCGAGGAGTCATTGGGCGAGGCCAGGAAGCTGCAGCAGTTCCTGCGAGAGTTGGACGACTTCCAGTCCTGGCTGTCTCGCACTCAGACGGCCATCGCCTCCGAGGACATGCCCAACACTCTGGCTGAGGCCGAGAAGCTCATGGCCCAGCACGAAGGCATCAAGAACGAGATCCGGAACTACGAAGAGGACTACCAGAAGATGCGGGACATGGGGGACATGGTGACACGGGGCCAGACGGACGCGCAGTACATGTTCCTTCGACAGAGGCTTCAGGCGCTCGACACTGGCTGGAACGAACTGCACAAGATGTGGGAGAACAGACAGAACCTGCTGTCCCAGTCTCATGCCTATCAGCTGTTTCTCAGGGACACCAAGCAGGCAGAGGCCTTCCTCAACAACCAGGTAAACACAAAGAGATTCACTGCAGTCGAGTGTCTTTTAATGTCATGGGGTTAACGTGGATCAGGATTGGACCCATTCTAGTAATGCAGGTGACCAAAGAACCTGATCTGAAAACAAAGTGACACTCTAAAAAGAACCCACATTTTGACATTGTTATTGATGTTTTCTGGTCTCTGTATCAGAGCAGATCACTTTGTCCAAATCAATCTATTCAACCAGCTCAGGACTCCTGTATTTTCCTGATTTGCATGGATATGCAGGTCCTCAGAGGACCAGCAACACAGATAGGTACAGATATCCAGAAGATGAACCCTTATCATTTAATGATGACCTCAAGGGTCATCCTTACATAAACATTCCCCTGCTACTGTTACTGTCCCACAAACGGACCTGTAGTGGTACTGAACCCGGTGTTCTTGCCCCCCCACAGGAGTACGTCCTGGCTCACACCGAGATGCCCACCACTCTCGAGGGTGCCGAGGCCGCCATCAAGAAGCAGGAGGATTTCATGACCACCATGGACGCCAACGAAGACAAGATCAACGGCGTGGTGGAGGCCGGCAGGCGGCTGGCCAGCGACGGAAACATCAACGCCGAACGCATCCAGGAGAGAGTCGCCTCCATCGACGACAGGTGGCCATCAGCTTCAGATCACTTTTCAGACATTTCAGAGTTAATTGGACCATTTTTAGAAAGAGTTCTCTACAAGTTCATACTTTTATGAGTTAAAGTAACCCTCCCAGTGCATTACTCTCCATAACGGCATTGGTCAGAGTGGATTATTTCTGTTTTTTGCTATGGTGACTTCCTGTTACTTTTCCTATAGGTAGGAGAATTTGTTGCCTGATTGTTGATGATTGTAGAACCCCCGTGTTGATCTGACCTCGTCCTCCATGTTTCAGACACAAGAAGAACCGGGAGGCTGCAGTGGAGCTGCTGATGAGACTGAAGGACAACAGAGATCTGCAGAAGTTCCTGCAGGACTGCCAGGAGGTAAGTCTCATTGGTTTTGTCCAGAAGATGATAGAAATGTATTGATCCCAGGATGAACCTTTTGGACTTCAGTGATATAACTAACATTCAGTGTTTGTGTCCAGCTGTCTCTGTGGATCAATGAGAAGATGCTCACGGCTCAGGATATGACCTACGACGAGGCCAGGAACCTGCACAGCAAGTGGCTGAAGCACCAGGCCTTCATGGCCGAACTGCAGTCCAACAAAGAGTGGCTGGACAAGATCCAGAAGGTACGGAGGGTCTTAACTCTGACTCGTTGGACACAACAGTAGTAGTGTATATATATGTTTATATACAGAAGTGGACAGAGTGTTTTTGTTTGTGTGGCTGTAGGACGGGATGCTGCTGGTGTCTGAGAAGCCGGAGACGGAGGCGGTGGTGAAGGAGAAGATGGCGGCACTGCACGCCATGTGGGAGGAGCTAGAGTCGACCACGCAGACCAAAGCTCAGTGTCTGTTCGACGCCAACAAGGCCGAGCTGTTCACTCAGAGCTGCGCCGACCTGGACAAGTGGATGGGAGGCCTGGAGGGTCAGATCCAGTCCGACGACTACGGCAAAGACCTGACCTCCGTCAACATCCTGCTGAAGAAACAACAGGTACGCTCGCATGTAGTACTGCTAGTACTGAGACAAGATGCAGTACTAGCAGTGGAAGAAATACACCACTTTATACTTCTGCTGCCTACATTTACAGATTCAGGTATTAGTATTTAACTCTGTGATAATAATGCAGGGTACAAGTACTTCTTTCATCACTGATAAGCGTAGCTTCAAAGCTTGAACTTCAAAGCTCTGGTTGTGTGGGAAGTTCTCCCACAACCTCCCTTCTCCGTGCTCTACACCGGCTCCCTGTAAGAGCTCTCATCCAGGTTCAGACTCTGGTGCTAGTCTACAGGTTCAGACTCTGGTGATAGCCTACAGGTTCAGACTCTGGTGCTAGTCTACAGGTTCAGACTCTGGTGATAGCCTACAGGTTCAGACTCTGGTGCTAGTCTACAGGTTCAGACTCTGGTGCTAGTCTACAGGTTCAGACTCTGGTGCTAGTCTACAGGTTCAGACTCTGGTGCTAGCCTACAGGTTCAGACTCTGGTGCTAGTCTACAGGTTCAGACTCTGGTGCTAGCCTACAGGGCAGTGAAAGGAACAGCTCCTTCCTGTCTCCAGGCCATGGTCTAGCCCTACACCCCCCCGACCACTTGGCTCTGCTGCCTCGGGGCGATCGGTTCCCCGTCGCTCAGAGGTCCCTGTGGCCGATGGACCCGGTCTCTGTACTCTGTCCTGGCCCCACGATGGTGGAATGAACTCCCCACTGACGTCAGGACAGCAGAGTCGCTGCCCATCTTCCATCAGGCTGAAGACTCACCTCTTCATGAAGCTCTACCCTGAGCCTTCCTCTCAGCACTGGTTGTGTTCATGCTAGTGTGTTTCTGTACGTCTGCTCTGGTTTCTGCTCTGAGATGTTTAAAGGAGATGAACTCATGACTTCTGGTGACGAGTAGTTCTCTTGAACACTATGTTGAACACACTTATTTAGCGTCTGCTAAATGACTGTAATGTAACGTAGTACTAGTATTAACAGTAGTACTGTGGTTGTCCCGTAGATGCTGGAGAAGCAGGTAGAGGTGCGGCAGAAGGAGGTAGTGGAGCTGCAGACCCAGGTCAAGGCTCTGGGTCAGGAGGTGAAGGACACTGACGAGGTGGACGGGCGGAGGCAGCTGGTGGAGATGAAGTTCCAGGAGCTGCTGGATCCACTTCGCCACCGCAAGAACTTCCTGGTGGAGTCCAGAGAGGTTCACCAGTTCAACCGAGATGTGGAGGACGAGATCGTACGTACCCAGAGAGTCCAGAGTCTCGTGAAGTGGTCTCTTACCGTATAAATGTCTCTCTGTATTAAACCTGCAGAAGGCTCAGGGTGTGTTTTGTCTTCCAGCTGTGGGTCCAGGAGAGGATGGCCGTGGCCACGTCCTCGGACCACGGACACAACCTGCAGACGGTCCAGCTGCTCATCAAGAAGAACCAGGTGAGATGAACCGGAGACGGAGAGTCCTGTAGACCTGGATCAGGACATCATTTCTAGTCTCTGATCTCTGATAATGTTACATTGTAAACAACCAATCAGTGTTTAAATCAACAGGAGGAGAGCTAGTAACGTTAGCAGCACCGCTAACGGCTAACCAACGGAGGGTCACTTCAGTGACGTCATGATGCCTTCAGGCTCTGCTCAGGTAAACTATAACGGTGTCATGACTCTCTTCCTCCTCAGACCCTGCAGAAGGAGATCCAGGGTCATCAGCCTCGTATTGACGACATCCTACAGCGCAGCCGGAGCCTCCTGGGGGACGTGATCCGTCAGCGTCTGGACGACCTGCAGGAGCTGTGGCGGCGGCTGACGGAGGAGGCGGAGCTTCGCCACGGCCGTCTGGAGGAGGCGCACCAGGCCCAGCAGTACTACTTCGACGCCGCCGAGGCCGAGGCCTGGATGAGCGAGCAGGAGCTGTACATGATGTCAGAGGAGAAGGCCAAGGTGGGGGGGTTCTGATAAAGGTGATGAATACTGAGCGGATAAAGATATGTACGATGTTGTAAACGCGTCGTCGTTCTCTCCAGGACGAGCTGAGCGCCGTCACCATGCAGAAGAAGCACCAGATCGTAGAGCAGGCGGTGGAGGACTACGCCGAGACCGTCCACCAGCTGTCCAAGACCAGCAGAGGACTGGTGGCCGACGGGCACCCGGAGAGGTGAGTTTTACTGCACCTGTGAGGACACCCAGATCAATTCATATGTAGTTCACCCCACGACCCTGGACCACACACTGTGTGTGTGTGTGTGTGTGTGTGTGTGTGTGTGTGTGTGTGTGTGTGTGTGTGTGTGTGTGTGTGTGTGTGTGTGTGTCAGTGAGCGAATCAGCATGCGGCAGTCTCAGGTGGATAAGCTGTACGCGGGCTTGAAGGACCTATCAGAGGAGAGGCGGGGCAAATTGGACGAGAGGCTCCGCCTCTTCCAGCTGAACCGGGAGGTGGACGACCTGGAGCAGTGGATCGCTGAGCGGGAGGTGGTGGCCGGGTCTCACGAGCTGGGACAGGACTACGAGCACGTTACGGTGCGTTATAAATATATCAGTGCTGGGCAACGATTACAATTTTTAATCGCATGATTTTTCTGCGATTAATCTCATTGTTATGTTAAAGTTCATAATGAATCTAAAGTAGTGTGTTGAGCTCTTCTATGTTAAAGTGCTGCTCTATGAACTAAAGGTCAATAACATTTGGTTTAAACACTTTAAACTCATCAGGTTCTTGTTAACAGCAGGATTCTCTTCACACAGCAGCAGTTATAACACAGTTATAATGATTCTGATCATAGATATTCAGCCGGTGTTCACAACTTTATCTTCATGTGTGTCAGAGATGAATTTAAATATACATCTTAAACCTGAAACCTATCTACGTCATGTTTTTATGTTTGTTAAATTCTCAGTAGTGATAACTAAATGATATGATTATTATACATATTACAAACTAAACACTTTAAAAACTCTAAAAGATAATTTAAATGAATCATTTATTTGTTGGTATGTTGTTCAGACACTATGCTACGCTGATTAGCGTAACATGTGTGGTGTTTGTTGTAAATGTACGTTGGTACATAGAGGTGATGAGAAGCTGTACGTGGAGGGACTTAGGACCCAGGGGACTGTAGAGGAAGGAAACAGGAAGTGACGCCACACAAACAGCTGTTCACCGCTCGCTGCTGTTCTTGTGTTAAAAATGTTCGCTTAATAATTAAAATAAAAACTGCGTTAATGTGCGATAAAATGATTGTCGGCGTTAATGAATGAATGCGTTAACACGATAATAACGCGTTAACTTGCCCAACACTAATATATACATACAACCACCACCACGACCTGAGCGTGTCTTTAGTCACCTGACCTCTGACCTCTGACCTCCTGTGCTCAGATGTTGCAGGAGCGTTTCCGTGAGTTTGCTCGGGACACCGGAAACATCGGTCAGGAGCGCGTGGACTCTGTCAACCGTCTGGCGGATGAGCTGATCAACGCCGGTCACGGCGACGCGGCGACGGTGGCGGAGTGGAAGGACGGGCTGAACGAGGCCTGGGCCGACCTGCTGGAGCTCATCGACACCCGGACGCAGATCCTCGCCGCCTCCTTTGAGCTCCACAAGTTCTACCACGATGGAAAGGAGATCCTGGGACGCATCATGGACAAGCAGAAGAAGCTGCCGGAGGAGGTCGGCCGCGACCAGAACACGGTGGAGACGCTCCAGAGGATGCACACCACCTTCGAACACGACATCCAGGCCCTGGGAACACAGGTCGGTCACACCTACCTGGCTTTATGGGGACACGGTGTGTTTATAAGGACACGGTGTGTTTATAAGGACACGGTGTGTTTATAGAGACACGGTGTGTTTATAAGGACACGGTGTGTTTATAAGGACACGGTGTGTTTATAGAGACACGGTGTGTTTATAGAGACACGGTGTGTTTATAAGGACACGGTGTGTTTATAAGGACACGGTGTGTTTATAGAGACACGGTGTGTTTATAGAGACACGGTGTGTTTATAAGGACACGGTGTGTTTATAAGGACACGGTGTGTTTATAAGGACACGGTGTGTTTATAAGGACACGGTGTGTTTATAAGGACACGGTGTGTTTATAAGGACACGGTGTGTTTATAGAGACACGGTGTGTTTATAGAGACACGGTGTGTTTATAGAGACACGGTGTGTTTATAAGGACACGGTGTGTTTATAAGGACACGGTGTGTTTATAAGGACACGGTGTGTTTATAAGGACACGGTGTGTTTATAGAGACACGGTGTGTTTATAAGGACACGGTGTGTTTATAAGGACACGGTGTGTTTATAGAGACACGGTGTGTTTATAAGGACACGGTGTGTTTATAAGGACATGGTGTGTTTATAGAGACACGGTGTGTTTATAGAGACACGGTGTGTTTATAGAGACACGGTGTGTTTATAAGGACACGGTGTGTTTATAGAGACACGGTGTGTTTATAAGGACACGGTGTGTTTATCAGGACACGGTGTGTTTATAAGGACACGGTGTGTTTATAAGGACACGGTGTGTTAATAAGGACACGGTGTGTTTATAAGGACACGGTGTGTTAATAGAGACACGGTGTGTTTATAAGGACACGGTGTGTTTATAAGGACACGGTGTGTTAATAAGGACACGGTGTGTTTATAGAGACACGGTGTGTTTATAAGGACACGGTGTGTTTATAAGGACATGGTGTGTTTATAGAGACACGGTGTGTTTATAGAGACACGGTGTGTTTATAAGGACACGGTGTGTTTATAGAGACACGGTGTGTTTATAAGGACACGGTGTGTTTATCAGGACACGGTGTGTTAATAAGGACACGGTGTGTTTATAAGGACACGGTGTGTTAATAAGGACACGGTGTGTTTATAAGGACACGGTGTGTTAATAGAGACACGGTGTGTTAATAAGGACACGGTGTGTTTATAAGGACACGGTGTGTTAATAAGGACACGGTGTGTTTATAGAGACACGGTGTGTTTATAAGGACACGGTGTGTTAATAAGGACACGGTGTGTTTATAAGGACACGGTGTGTTAATAAGGACACGGTGTGTTTATAAGGACACGGTGTGTTTATAGAGACACGGTGTGTTTATAAGGACACGGTGTGTTAATAAGGACACGGTGTGTTTATAAGGACACGGTGTGTTAATAAGGACACGGTGTGTTTATAAGGACACGGTGTGTTTATAAGGACACGGTGTGTTTATAGAGACACGGTGTGTTTATAGAGACACGGTGTGTTTATAAGGACACGGTGTGTTTATAAGGACACGGTGTGTTTATAGAGACACGGTGTGTTTATAAGGACACGGTGTGTTTATAAGGACACGGTGTGTTTATAGAGACACGGTGTGTTTATAGAGACACGGTGTGTTTATAGAGACACGGTGTGTTTATAGAGACACGGTGTGTTTATAAGGACACGGTGTGTTTATAAGGACACGGTGTGTTTATAAGGACACGGTGTGTTTATAAGGACACGGTGTGTTTATAAGGACACGGTGTGTTTATAGAGACACGGTGTGTTTATAAGGACACGGTGTGTTTATAAGGACACGGTGTGTTTATAGAGACACGGTGTGTTTATAAGGACACGGTGTGTTTATAAGGACACGGTGTGTTTATAGAGACACGGTGTGTTTATAGAGACACGGTGTGTTTATAAGGACACGGTGTGTTTATAGAGACACGGTGTGTTTATAAGGACACGGTGTGTTTATAAGGACACGGTGTGTTAATAAGGACACGGTGTGTTTATAAGGACACGGTGTGTTTATAGAGACACGGTGTGTTTATAAGGACACGGTGTGTTTATAAGGACACGGTGTGTTTATAGAGACACGGTGTGTTTATAGAGACACGGTGTGTTTATAGAGACACGGTGTGTTTATAAGGACACGGTGTGTTTATAGAGACACGGTGTGTTTATAAGGACACGGTGTGTTTATAAGGACACGGTGTGTTTATAGAGACACGGTGTGTTTATAGAGACACGGTGTGTTTATAAGGACACGGTGTGTTTATAGAGACACGGTGTGTTTATAAGGACACGGTGTGTTTATAAGGACACGGTGTGTTAATAAGGACACGGTGTGTTTATAAGGACACGGTGTGTTTATAAGGACACGGTGTGTTTATAGAGACACGGTGTGTTTATCAGGACACGGTGTGTTTATAAGGACACGGTGTGTTAATAAGGACACGGTGTGTTTATAAGGACACGGTGTGTTAATAAGGACACGGTGTGTTTATAAGGACACGGTGTGTTTATAAGGACACGGTGTGTTAATAAGGACACGGTGTGTTTATAAGGACACGGTGTGTTAATAAGGACACGGTGTGTTTATAGAGACACGGTGTGTTTATAAGGACACGGTGTGTTAATAAGGACACGGTGTGTTTATAAGGACACGGTGTGTTTATAGAGACACGGTGTGTTTATAAGGACACGGTGTGTTTATAGAGACACGGTGTGTTTATAAGGACACGGTGTGTTAATAAGGACACGGTGTGTTAATAAGGACACGGTGTGTTTATAAGGACACGGTGTGTTAATAAGGACACGGTGTGTTTATAGAGACAGGGTGTGTTTATAAGGACACGGTGTGTTAATAAGGACACGGTGTGTTAATAAGGACACGGTGTGTTAATAAGGACGCGGTGTGTTTATAAGGACACGGTGTGTTTATAGAGACACGGTGTGTTTATAAGGACACGGTGTGTTAATAAGGACACGGTGTGTTAATAAGGACACGGTGTGTTAATAAGGACGCGGTGTGTTTATAAGGACACGGTGTGTTAATAAGGACGCGGTGTGTTAATAAGGACGCGGTGTGTTTATAAGGACACGGTGTGTTAATAAGGACGCGGTGTGTTAATAAGGACGCGGTGTGTTTATAAGGACACGGTGTGTTTATAGAGACACGGTGTGTTTATAAGGACACAGTGTTTAAGGAGACGCAGTGTGTTTAAGGAGACACAGTAGGTTTTTAAACGTGACCCCAGTCGGTCCCTCACTGTGAGGGTTCCAGGTGATCAGTCACACCTGTCTGACCTCGTGACCCCGTGTGCAGGTGAGGCAGCTGCAGGAGGACGCGGTGCGCCTCCAGTCGGCGTACGCCGGAGACAAAGCCGACGACATCCAGCGGAGAGAGAGCGAGGTGCTGGAGGCCTGGAGGAGTCTGCTGGAGGCCTGTGACGGACGCAGGCTTCGCCTCCTCGACACCGGGGACAAGTTCAGGTTCTTCAGTTTGGTCCGAGACCTCCTGCTGTGGATGGACGACGTGATCCGGCTCATCGAGAACCAGGAGAACCCCAGGTAGGCCTTCCTCACCTCCTCCTCTGTGTTGTTCTGTGTTCACCTCGCCTCCTCCTCCTCACCCCGTCCTCCTCACCTCCTCCTGTGTGTTGTTCTGTGTTCACCTCCTCCTCTCGTCCTCCTCATCGAGGCCCAGGAGAACCCCAGGAAGGGTTAGGGGTAGGCCGAGTCCTCTACGGTCTGAAGGATGGTCCATCGTTGGATGGAGCTGTTCACCTCCTCCTCCTCACCTTCTCTTCCTCCACCTCCTGTGTGTCATTCTGTGTTCCCCTCCTCCTCTCCTTTCCTCCTCCTCACCTCCTCCTGTGTGTCGTTTTGTGTTCACCTCCTCCTCTCCTCTCCTCCTCCTCACCTCCTCTCCTCACCTCTTCCTACTCTCCTCTCCTCTCCTCACCTCCTACTCCTCTCCTCTCCTCCTCCTCCTCTCCTCCTCCTCACCTCCTCCTCCTCCTCCTCCTCACCTCCTCTCCTCACCTCTTCCTACTCCTCTCCTCCTCCTCACCTCCTACTCCTCTCCTCCTCCTCCTCTCCTCCTCCTCTCCTTTCCTCCTCCTCACCTCCTCCTGTGTGTCGTTTTGTGTTCACCTCCTCCTCTCCTCTCCTCCTCCTCACCTCCTCTCCTCACCTCTTCCTACTCTCCTCTCCTCACCTCCTACTCCTCTCCTCTCCTCCTCCTCCACCTCCTCCTCCTCCTCCTCCTCACCTCCTCTCCTCACCTCTTCCTACTCTCCTCTCCTCTCCTCTCCTCTCCTCCTCCTCCTCCTCACCTCCTCCTCCTCTCCTCCTCCTCTCCTCTCCTCCTCCTCACCTCCTCCTCCTCCTCCTCCTCCTCACCTCCTCTCCTCACCTCTTCCTACTCTCCTCTCCTCTCCTCACCTCCTACTCCTCTCCTCTCCTCCTCCTCCTCCTCTCCTCTCCTCCTCCTCACCTCCTCCTCACCTCCTCCTCCTCTCCTCCTCTCCTCCTCCTCACCTCCTCCTCCTCACCTCCTCCTCCTCTCCTCTCCTTCTCCTCCTCTCCTCCTCCTCACCTCCTCCTCCTACTCTCCTCTCCTCTCCTCACCTCCTACTCCTCTCCTCCTCCTCACCTCCTCCTCCTCCTCCTCTCCTCACCTCCTCCTCCTCCTCCTGCTCCTCCTCACCTCCTCCTCCTCTCCTCTCCTCTCCTCTCCTCCTCCTCCTCTCCTCCTCTCCTCTCCTTCTCCTCCTCTCCTCCTCCTCTCCTCCTCTCCTCTCCTTCTCCTCACCTCCTCTCCTCTCCTCACCTCCTCCTCCTCTCCTCACCTCTCCTTCTCTTCACCTCCTCCTCCTCTCCTCTCCTCACCTCCTCCTCTCCTCTCCTCACCTCCTCCTCCTCTTCACCTCCTCCTCCTCTCCTCCTCCTCCTCTCCTTCTCCTCTCCTCCTCCTCCTCCTCCTCTCCTCCTCCTCACCTCTTCCTCCTCTCCTCTCCTTCTCCTCCTCTCCTCCTCTCCTCTCCTTCTCCTCACCTCCTCCTCACCTCCTCTCCTCTCCTCTTCTCCTCCTCTCCTCTCCTCTTCTCCTCCTCTCCTCTCCTCCTCCTCCTCTCCTCCTCCTCACCTCCTCCTGTGTGTCGTTCTGTGTTCAGAGACGTGTCGTCGGTGGAGCTCCTGATGAACAACCATCAGGGAATTAAGGCCGAGATCGACGCGCGAAACGACAGCTTCACCTCCTGCATCGAGCTGGGGAAGAGCCTGCTGGCCAGGAAACACTACGCTTCAGAGGAGGTGAGAAGGAGGAGGAGAGGAGGTGGTGAGGTGGAGGAGGAATAGGTTCTAACAGGTGTTGGTGTTTTTTCAGATCAAAGACAAGCTGCTGCAGCTGACGGACAAGAGGAAAGAGATGATTGACAAGTGGGAGGACCGGTGGGAGTGGCTCCGCCTCAGTAAGATTCACACGTTCATCATGAAGCATGAATACTGTCAGAGGTCACAGCTGACTGGACGCTGATGAGTCATCAGCGATGAAGACTCCTCAGGCTCTCACTGTCCTTTTGATGAAGAGCTGACTGAGCTTCTTCTTCGTCCCCCCCCCCCCCTTACAGTCCTGGAGGTGCACCAGTTCTCCCGTGATGCCGGTGTGGCCGAGTCCTGGTTGCTGGGTCAGGAGCCGTACCTGTCCAGCAGAGAGATGGGTCAGAGTGTGGACGAGGTGGAGAAGCTCATCAAACGTCACGAGGCCTTCGAGAAGTCCGCCGCCACCTGGGAGGAGCGCTTCTCTGCTCTGGAGAGGCTGACTACGGTGAGCGGGGGGGTTAAATCTTGGTGTTTGTGCTCAAGGGCACTTTGGCAGAGGGCCAACCGGCACCTCTCCAGCTACCAGTCGACACTCCGTACTCCATCCATGCGGGGACTTGAACCGGCGACCTTCTGGGTCTGAGCTCCCACAGACTCCTCTTTCTACGTGTCGCTGTGATGTCAGAGGTCCCTCCAGCCAATCACAGATGTACGTTTGTCTGTCTGTCTTCCAGCTGGAGCTGCTGGAGGTGAGGAGGCTGCAGGAGGAAGAGGAGAGGATGAGGAGGCCACCGTCTCCAGAGCCGGTTGTGGTTCACGAGGAGGAGGAGGCTCATCAGCAGAGGTGAGAGTTCACTCCTTCACTCCTTCACTCCTTCACTCACTCACTCACTTTCTCGTTCACTCACTCACTAGCTGCTGTGTTTCTGTGTCCTCAGCGGACTCGTCACTCAGAACGGACTCCCTTCAGACCAGGACTCTCCTCAGGTGAGTGTTCAATGTTTAATGAGCCTCACTTCTGTGTGTGGTAGTGGTCCTGGTAGTGGTTTTGTTGATACCTGTCCCTGTGTGTGGTAGTGGTCCTGGTAGTGGTTTTGTTGATACCTGTCCCTGTGTGTGGTAGTGGTCCTGGTAGTGGTTTTGTTGATACCTGTCCCTGTGTGGTAGTGGTCCTGGTAGTGGTTTTGTTGATACCTGTCCCTGTGTGGTCCCGTCTCAGGACGGTGTGGACGGTGGAGATCTGGTGAACGGCGTTGGTGAACCGAGTCCTGGCGCGTCTCCGACCTCCGGCAGGAAGACCAGCCAGTCGTCCACGCTGCCCTCCAGGAACCAGGACTCAGGCTCGCAGCTGGAGGGACTTCTGCACCGCAAACACGAGTGGGAGGCTCCCAACAAGAAGGCCTCCAACAGGTGACCCCCCACAGACGTCTCACTCCGCCCCATGAACCCCTTCACTCCCTGAACCCTCTGAACCTCTGAACCCCTGAACCCCCTCTGCTCTGTGATTGACAGGTCGTGGCACAACGTGTATTGCGTCATCAACAACCAGGAAGTAGGTTTCTACAAAGACAGCAAGGCGGCGGCTCAGGGAGTCCACTACCACAACCAGGTCCCTGTGAGCCTGAAGGAGGCCACCTGTGACGTGGCCTCGGACTACAAGAAGAAGAAACACGTGTTCAAACTCCGGTAACGAGCCTCTGGTCTCTCATCACACTCTTCATCACACTCTTCATCCGCTGCTCTTCATCACACTCTTCCTCTTTGTTTCAGAGTCACGGATGGAAACGAGTTTCTGTTTCAAGCCAAAGATGAAGTGAGTAAAAGTACTAATACCACGATGTAGAAGTACATGGAATACGAGTAAAAGTCCTGCATTTAAAACTTCAGTATAAGTACAACATTGTAAGTACTTGTGTGTCGCCCCCTGCAGGAGGAGATGAGCACCTGGATCCAGGCCGTCCTGAACGCCGGTGGAGACCGCGCCTCCTCCGAGGTGCAGGGAGGCGGGGGGGGCAGCCCCGGCACGCCGCCGAACACCGGCCGCGCTCAGACGCTGCCGACGGAGTCGAGTCCCGGCAAGAGAGAGAAGGACAAAGAGAAGGACAAAGAGAAACGATTCAGTCTGTTCAGCAAGAAGAAGCAGTAGAGAATCAAACCCGCGGGCTCTTTTGGTGAAACCCGCTTTCAGTGGAATCCCGAAGCTGATGTCACCGCTGATGTCACCGCTGATGTCACCGCTGAACATCCAATGACGGAGGTTTTTACAGCCGTCAAAGTTTCACCAAAGTGCGATGTTGGGGTTGTTTATTTGTGTTTTTATATATTTCTGGTGTGATTCTCTTCCGTCGGTTTTCAGACGTCGCGGCGTTAACGGCGGTTTCTATTTACACGTTGTGATGTAACTGTTGTTGTTGTTGACGTCGGTAAACAACAACAACAACAAACAGCGGATTAAATCCAACAGAAAGATTCTCTCGCTCTGGTTTTTTGAGGATTCGCCCGTTTGCAGATGATTAACCGCCGTTTCTTCACAACATCTGAACCGACTTTAGTGACGTCAGCAGGAACACTTTCCTTTGTTTGGTTTTTACCTTTTAGTTGAAGTTATTTTTGTACTTTTGAGATTATTTTGACACAAGTTATGTCTTCAGTTCTGAGACGACGTCCTCAGAGACGACCTCGCCGTTGAGAAATTGGACCAATAGTGCATTTTGTTTTATTGTTTTTTCACTCAGTGATTTTCTTTTTTTGGTCTTAAAATCATCCAATCAGCTGGAGGGTGCTCAGGGTCCTGGAGGGTCCTGAGGGTCCTGGAGGGTCCTGAGGGTCCTCAGGGTCCTGAGGGTCCTGAGGATCCTGGAGGGTCCTGAGGGTCCTGGAGGGTCCTGAGGGTCCTGAGGGTCCTGGAGGGTCCTGAGGTCTTTTTGGTCTTAAAACCCTCCGATCACCGTGGAGGAGGAGTCTCGATGTAGAAAATGTCCACCTGCATGCTTCATCAGGCCTGAAACACTCACCTGAATCTAAAAGTCTTCTTCTTTGGTTCTGACCCGGTTCAGATGTAAACCCTTAAAGCTCGATGTTAGCCGGTTTAATCGTAGACGGACAGAAGAAGCTTCGCTCGCTTATCGTTGGCTCTTTTCTGCTCTTTGTATCTTATCGTACCCAACATGTGTGGAAGTTAACGGCATCTTTACTGCACAATCAGAATTACATCTATAGGAATGAAGAAGAAGAATATCAGAACTACATCTATAGGAATGAAGAAGAAGAATATCAGAACTACATCTATAGGAATGAAGAAGAAGAATATCAGAACTACATCTATAGGAATGAAGAAGAAGAAGAATATTTAAACCGACCGTAGACCATAACGGCTTTTCTCATGTATGAAACTGCACCTGTAGACTTTAACAGCTTCTCTCTCTGTCAATATGTGTGATGTCATTAAAGCTTTTAAACTTTAAGCTTCCTGTTGTTTCATTATTAATTCATTCATTCACAATATGGGATTTTATCCAAAGTATAAAGATCTTTAGTTTATGATCACAGAAGACAAAGAAACCGGAACCAGAAACTGGGTCCACAGGGTCCTGGAGGGTCCACAGGGTCCTAGAGGATTCTCAGGGTCCTCAGGGACAGGAGGATTGTCAGGGACTTGGAGGGTCTACAGGGTACGGGAGGGTCCACATAGTATAGGAGGGTCCTCGGGTCCTGTGACATGTAGTGGAGAAGTAGAAAGTACACTGAAGTTGTACTAATATACAGTAGTCTACTTGGATACTTTCCTGTATTCATTTTTAGTCAGTAATGATAATATTAACAACATATTATATAAAGTGATCTGAGTGTGCTTCTCTACAGCTCGTTAGAACACTACACTTCCCATCATGCACCGCAGGCTTCTGAGTCTGATTCTCGTGAAGACCCTAAAGCTGCACCTGACCTGACGCTCTGCTCGAGGCAGGAAGCTCGCGGAGGTTAGTATGAAGTAGACCGGAAACGGGTTTATTGGGCTTCAAAATTTAATTCATTTAAAAAAGAAACTACTCCATATAGTAAATTCCAACAAAATACATACATGAGTAATTACAAATTAAAACCATAAACACGTTCGTTTCCTAAACATCCAAACGATGAGACTGGAGACTGAACATGTAAGTAGAACTAACACATTACACTATATAATATAAATAACGTCAATATCCAGCTATATTTTCCTCTACAGATAAAAAGTTAAATAATCTGAAGTTTCGTTATTATTGTCAATCTGATATTTAAGTTTTTATTACTAAAAAAAAAAGCTTTTTAACCCAAAACGCTGCCAGTGAGTGCTTTATTCTGAAAATCCTAGCAGGAAGTCTCGGTCTGTATCGTTCCGGTCTTGACTTCCGTCGGTGATCCCCGGTTCTCCCGTTAATATCCCGACTTTCCGTCATCATATTTTGATGATTTTCCGGAGCTCCGTCTGAGCCGCGGAGCTGCTGCGGGTCTCCGCCGGGTTCAAGCGTGTCCTCCGGTCTAAAGGAGTCTCTCCTCCGGCCTCCAGGAGCAGCAGAGGTCGGTGTCGGATGCGGACCGACGGAGATAAACCGTAACACCGTTAATCTCCGGATCTTTAGCCGCAAACAGCGAACCAGACGGCGGCGTTTCACACGGTTCGTTTAGTGGAACGAACGTTAAAATGAACGGTTGTTTTTACCGCGATAGGAGCTCGTGCTGATGGTGTTTACCGGACATTATATATATTATATACATTATATACATTATATATATAATATGTATTATACACCGTTACCGTCATTTCTCCAGTAACCTTCAGACATCGTTCTGGTAATGTTCCGGAACACGTGTTCCTGTCGGTTCTGGTCTCATTTAAAGAACCCTTTAGAACCCTTTAGAACCCGTTATCATTCATCCACAAACATGAGCAACTATTTATTTTATTATTCTTTAATTTTTAGGTTAGAAATGTTCCTTTGAAAAACAAACAGCAGTGATTTTTTATATTTTATTTATTTTTAAATATTTTTTTATATTAAAACATCTTGAGAACGTTTCTCTTAATTCATTCAATCACAAGTTGAAATATTAGAATCAGAACCCTAAAGTGGAGCGATGAGTCTCTTTAAACTGTGACATCATCTGTCTGTCTATGACATCATCGTTATGACGTCATCAGTGTACATTTAAACCTCAGTTTATTATTTTATCTGGAAAACGATCAAATCTTCTTTTTGAAGATGGAGCGTTCATGAGACGTTGCTAACATGAGTTAGCGACGGCGAGGCTGCAGCTTGGCATTATGGGAAGTGTAGTTTGAACCCGGTGGATCTTTAAACGTGGACTTTTCAGATGTCGGATAAGACGGCGCCGCGCTGCCAGCTGAGGCTGGAGTGGATCCACGGCTACAGAGGACACCAGTGTCGTAACAACCTGTACTACACCGCCGGGAAGGAGGTGCTGTACTTCGTGGCCGGAGTGGGCGTGGTCTACAACACCCGGGAACACACCCAGAAGTTCTACCTGGGACACAACGATGACATCATCAGGTGAGGGGGAAATACATTTCTAATGAAGACGTGGAGGTTGTGGTTTTAGACATTTCTATAGGACCCAGGGGCCCCTGATCCTTTAGGCCCCTGGGCCTCTGTCTGTTAGGCAGGTTTGTAGAGTTTGTTGTAAAGAGACAAGAAACCTTTTTGTCTTCCTTGTTTACCAGGAAAGTTGTCCTTTTCTGTTGGTAAGCATATGTTTGTGGGTGGAGGGAAGATGGTGGCAGAACGTTGTCTCACTCTGTCTCTCTGTCTCTCTGTCTGTCTCTCTGTCTCTCTGTCTGTCTGTCTCTCTGTCTGTCTGTCTGTCTGTCTCTCTTTCAGTCTAGCGATCCATCCAGATAAGGTCCAGGTGGCGACGGGGCAGGTGGGTAAAGACCCGTTCATCTGTATCTGGGACACCTACTCCATGCAGACCGTGTCCATCCTGAGGGACGTCCACACACACGGAGTCGCCTGTTTGGCCTTCGACTCTGACGGACAGGTCAGACCACGCCCCCCCCTCATGATGACGTCACTGACCACGTTGACATGCACCAAATATTCAGTTTTTTCGCCTTTTTCCCAAAAAAGACAACATTCCTAACGATCTGTTTAGACTAATATTCCCGTTTACATGCAGCCATTTATATTCTGATTAACGTAAAACGACCTCAGCTTCCTCATCTTCATCACCAGTGAATCCTCTGTGTTTGACGGGTCGATGTCCTAACACGTCGTTCGTCACGTCTAAATATGTTAAAGTGGAACATCAGCAGCTAAAATCATTTTATTTAAAGTGTTCCAGAGGTGGAGGACTTGTTGGACCGTGTGAACTCAGCCTCCCTCTTTCATTCCTTCAGACACCTCTAAAAGGTGTGTGTGTGTGTGTGTGTGTGTGTGTGTGTGTGTGTGTGTGTGTGTGTGTGTGTGTGTGTGTGTGTGTGTGTGTGTGTGTGTGTGTGTGTGTGGACCCAGGATGCTGCCTTGAGGAACTCCTATATATACATAACACTATATTCTCACTTAGTGTGGTGTGCAGAGCTGCATGTTGTAAAACCAAATGCATTGTACTCAACTCTGATGTGTTTGTTTCTGTTTTTAGCGGATCGTGTCTGTTGGTCTGGACGCTAAGAACACGTTGTGTGTCTGGGATTGGAGGAGAGGACGAGTCCTCGCCATGGCAACCGGACACTCGGACCGAGTATGACTCTTTCATTCGTTCATACTGATTCTATTCTCAGCTGCTTGTAGCTGAAACACAACAGACACACACACACCTTCTGGAATAGTCTTTCTTTTTCCCCCATGTATCCTCTGAGGAACCTGGTACCTCTGGTAACTAGAAACTCTGGTAACTATAACTCTGGTAACTAGTAACTCTGGTAACTATAACTCTGGTAACTAGTAACTCTGGTAACTATAACTCTGGTAACTAGTAACTCTGGTAACTATAACTCTGGTAACTAGTAACTCTGGTAACTATAACTCTGGTAACTATAACTCTGGTAACTAGTAACTCTGGTAACTATAACTCTGGTAACTATAACTCTGGTAACTATAACTCTGGTAACTATAACTCTGGTAACTAGAAACTCTGGTAACTATAACTCTGGTAACTATAACTCTGGTAACTAGTAACTCTGGTAACTATAACTCTGGTAACTATAACTCTGGTAACTATAACTCTGGTAACTATAACTCTGGTAACTAGTAACTCTGGTAACTATAACTCTGGTAACTATAACTCTGGTAACTAGTAACTCTGGTAACTATAACTCTGGTAACTATAACTCTGGTAACTATAACTCTGGTAACTATAACTCTGGTAACTATAACTCTGGTAACTATAACTCTGGTAACTAGTAACTCTGGTAACTATAACTCTGGTAACTATAACTCTGGTAACTAGTAACTCTGGTAACTATAACTCTGGTAACTATAACTCTGGTAACTAGAAACTCTGGTAACTGGTAACTAGAAACTCTGGTAACTATAACTCTGGTAACTATAACTCTGGTAACTAGAAACTCTGGTAACTGGTAACTCTGGTAACTATAACTCTGGTAACTAGAAACTCTGGTAACTGGTAACTAGTAACTCTGGTAACTATAACTCTGGTAACTATAACTCTGGTAACTAGAAACTCTGGTAACTGGTAACTAGAAACTCTGGTAACTATAACTGGTAACTATAACTCTAGTAACTAGAAACTCTGGTAACTATAACTGGTAACTATAACTCTAGTAACTAGAAACTCTGGTAACTATAACTGTTAACTAGAAACTCTGGTAACTATAACTGGTAACTAGAAACTCTGGTAACTAGAAACTCTGGTAACTATAACTCTGGTAACTAGTACCTCTGGTAACTATAACTCTGGTAACTAGAAACTCTGGTAACTATAACTCTGGTAACTAGTAACTCTGGTAACTAGTAACTCTGGTACCTGAAATATAAGATCATGCAAAATGTCAAAAGCACACAAGGAACCAAGTTTACCCAAAAACCCCAAAAGAGCCAAGAGCCTCGATCCTTTGTTGTCCCCCTATATTTATACACTTCTTCTTCACGCTTTCTGCAACCTCCGGGTCCATATAAGGTAGACAACAGATCATTCTTACATCATTGGACAAGACAGTTCTCATATTCTTATCACCTCTGACGGACCTACTCTTTAAGTTTAACGCTTTTCCTGCTGGCCCCTGTTTGTGGAAGGTGTCTGTCTAGTCCTCACTGAACAGGATGTTCACTAACTAACACAATAGTTGATTTCTGCATTTACAACCTTCCTCCTCTCCTGGCTGTCATTAAATCATGTCAGAGTGAGTTTATCTCAAAGTTCACTGATTTCATTTAGCCTTAACATACAGTCAACATTACAATCACCTATGATTACATTTTGATAAATGATAAAAAGTCACACATTAAAGCATTTCTATAATTGAACCATCTCTAAGCAATATGGGATTATATGTAGCGAATATATTGATATCTTAAAATGCATTCTTTGCTAGATAGTAAACAATAGATCATAAATCCTCATAGACAATGGAAAGTAAACAGAGATTAAACATCTTGTACGAAACACAAATAACACCGTGAGATAGGACTTCCTGCAAAGTGTTACACAGGGGTCATTGCCCCACACTCGTCCGTTAGGTGTGAAACTATAATGCGCCTCGAGGACTTCTTTGTATAAGAGTCAGCCAGGTGAACAAACCACAGGATGCTGCCGTTACGCTTTTTGGTGTCTGGCCTCTCGCTCCGAAGGCAGAGAGGTGTTAGACAGCACAAAGTTCACCTGCAGTATGCAGCAAAACCACAGCCTTCCCCCTGTTGCACGTCTTTGTTCAATCTACAATTTCCATAAGTCAATTAAACAATTTGTGTATCAATTATTTTAATAGAGAAATAGAGAGATAGGTTCTTAGGGTGTGGTGTGTCTCGGACATTCATGGTGGATACCTCAACACTAGAAACTCTAGTAACTCTAGAAACTCTAGTAACACTAGTAACTCTAGAAACTCTAGTAACACTAGAAACTCTAGTAACTCTAGAAACTCTAGTAACTCTAGTAACTCTAGAAACTCTAGTAACACTAGAAACTCTAGTAACTCTAGTAACTCTAGAAACTCTAGTAACTCTAGTAACTCTAGAAACTCTAGTAACACTAGAAACTCTAGTAACTCTAGAAACTCTAGTAACTCTAGAAACTCGAGAAACTCTAGTAACTCGAGAAACTCTAGTAACTCTAGAAACTCGAGAAACTCTAGTAACTCTAGAAACTCTAGTAACTCGAGAAACTCGAGAAACTCTAGTAACTCTAGAAACTCTAGTAACTCTAGAAACTCTAGTAACTCTAGAAACTCTAGAAACTCTAGAAACTCGAGAAACTCTAGTAACTCTAGAAACTCTAGTAACTCTAGTAACTCTAGTAACTCTAGAAACTCTAGTAACTCTAGAAACTCGAGAAACTCTAGTAACTCTAGAAACTCTAGTAACTCTAGTAACTCTAGAAACTCTAGTAACTCTAGAAACTCTAGAAACTCTAGTAACTCTAGAAACTCGAGAAACTCTAGTAACTCTAGTAACTCTAGAAACTCTAGTAACTCTAGTAACTCTAGTAACTCGAGAAACTCTAGAAACTCTAGTAACTCTAGAAACTCGAGAAACTCTAGTAACTCTAGAAACTCTAGTAACTCTAGTAACTCTAGTAACTCTAGAAACTCGAGAAACTCTAGAAACTCGAGAAACTCTAGTAACTCTAGTAACTCTAGAAACTCTAGTACCTCTAGTAACTCTAGTAACTCGAGAAACTCTAGAAACTCTAGTAACTCTAGTAACTCTAGAAACTCGAGAAACTCTAGTAACTCTAGAAACTCTAGTAACTCTAGTAACTCTAGTAACTCTAGAAACTCGAGAAACTCGAGAAACTCTAGAAACTCTAGTAACTCTAGAAACTCTAGTAACTCTAGAAACTAGTTTTGAAAGGCGCTATGTAAATGAAGTTTACTTTCATTCCTGCAGATCTTTGATGTGGCCTGGGATCCATTTCAGTCCAGCCGTCTGGTGAGCTGTGGAGTCAAACACATCAAGGTGAGACAGAGACTCAGTTTGTCGCATCATTTTGAATCAATTTAATAATTTAGCACTTGATGAGTTGTTTGGTTTTTAACAAGGTCATTTGTTTTTAGTTCTGGACTCTGTGTGGGAACGCTCTGACTCCGAAGAGAGGCATCTTTGGGAAGGCGGGCGACCTGCAGACCATCCTGTGTGTTTCTGCAGCCAAAGAGGAGCTGACATACTCCGGCGCTCTGAACGGAGACGTCTACGTGTGGAGAGGAATCAGTCTGATCCGGACCGTACAGGCTGCACACGGGGTGAATACGTGTTTGAGTCTGGCCATGTTTTGAATTTCCCGATGGACGGTTGAGAAGCAGCAAAGGACTGATGGAAAATGTGTTGTTTCTATGTAATGTGTTGTTCAGGCGGGGATCTTCAGCATGCACTCCTGTGAGGAAGGATTCGCCACGGGAGGACGAGACGGCTGCATCCGACTGTGGGACGTCGACTTCAAACCCATCACCAAGATCGACCTGAGAGAGGCCGAGCAGGGATACAAAGGTCTGACTTACACGTCTGTTACAAAGTCCTTTCAATGTATCTTTATAATTGATCAGACTGCAGCAAAGTGGATCCCGCCCGATCAACGTGAAAGTCTGTCGCCAACTTATTATGTATGAAGTTAAACCATTGGTCGGTCGAGTGTGGGAGTTCCCCCATTGGCTGTTGGGATTTACCTGTCTAGACAAAGTCCTGACGTCCTGGGACTTACCCGTCTAGACTGGGACCTGATTTCAGACTTACCCGTCTAGACTGGGACCTGATTTCAGACTTACCCGTCTAGACTGGGACCTGATTTCAGACTTACCCGTCTAGACTGGGACCTGATTTCAGACTTACCCGTCTAGACTGGGACCTGATTTCAGACTTACCCGCCTAGACTGGGACCTGATTTCAGACTTACCCGTCTAGACTGGGACCTGATTTCAGACTTACCCGTCTAGACTGGGACCTGATTTCAGACTTACCCGTCTAGACTGGGACCTGACTTGGGACTTAAGTTACACCATTGGTCGGTCGAGTGTGGGAGTTTCCCTATTGGCTGTTCCTCTTTAAAAATGAATTAGCACGTACGGTCCTCGATCCAGCGTATTCACACGGTGGCCATTTTGTTTCCTGTTTCAGTCAGGTGTGCTCTTTGTTTCAGGTTTGTCGATCCGCAGCGTTTGCTGGAAGGCCGACAGGATCCTGGCGGGGACGCAGGACAGCGAGATCTTTGAGGTCATGGTGCGAGAGCGTGACAAACCGGTTCTGCTGATGCAGGGTCACAGCGAGGGCGAGCTGTGGGCGCTGGACCTGCACCCCAAACAACCGGTCGCTGTCACGGGGAGCGACGACCGCTCTGTCAGGTTGGTCTGAACCCACCAATGCTGGCTTATCCCTGTCTAGACTGGGACCTGACTTGGGACTTACCTGTCTAGACGACCGCTCTGTCAGGTTGGTCTGAACCCACCAATGAGTTCACCTCTCACCTGTCTGTCTCTCAGGCTGTGGAGTCTTCCTGACCACACTCTGCTGGCTCGCTGTAACATGGAGGAATCTGTCCGCAGTGTTTCCTTCAACAATGATGGCTCTCAACTTGCTCTGGGCATGAAGGACGGATCGTTCACCGTGCTGCGTGTCAGGTGACCTCACTTGTATAAAACCTCAGATTAAGGTTATTTTTATTTCCTAAGGAACTTGAGGTAACAAGCTTTTTTTTCTTCAGGGACATGACAGAGGTCGTGCACATCAAGGACAGGAAGGAAGTAATACATGAGCTGAAGTTTTCACCCGACGGTTCCTTCCTGGCAGTGGGATCGAACGACGGGATGGTGGACGTGTACGCCGTCGGTCAGCGTTACAAGAAGATGGGCGAGTGCAGCCGCTCGGCCTCCTTCATCACCCACCTGGATTGGTCGGTCGATAGCCGCTTCCTGCAGACTAACGACGGCGCCGGAGAGCGGCTCTTCTACAGGATGCCAGGTACCTTCAGACTCTGAGGCTCCGACACACGGAAACTCAAAGTGTTTACTTATTCAAGTAGTACTTTGGGACTTACCTGTCCAGACCTTTTGTTATCTCTCCGATACCCCTGACCTTTTGACGCCCTCCTGTCTTCAGCGGGTAAACTGGTTCCTAAAGAAGAGGCAAAGGGGATCCACTGGATGACTTGGACGGGCGTCATCGGTCCAGAGGTGAACGGCATCTGGCCCAAATACTCCAACATCACAAACGTGAACTCTGTGGACGCCAACTACAGCAGCGCCGTGCTGGTGACCGGAGACGACCTGGGCCTTCTCAAGCTCTTCAGATTCCCCTGCCTCAAGAAAGGCGGGTGTTTTTCCACGAACATAGACACCTTTTTTACCCATTTTTAGCTTATATATTATTTATTTCAGTCAGATCAGGGTATGAATTCAGTTCTTCTTCCTCAAACAGGTGCCAAATTCAAGAAGTACATCGGTCACTCCGCCCACGTGACGAACGTCCGTTGGTCCAACGACCTGCAGTGGGTCGTCAGCACCGGCGGAGCCGACCACGCCGTCTTCCAGTGGAGGTTCCTGCCTGAGGGCGTCATGAACGGCGTCCTGGAGCCCCTCCTCCAAGGTAACACCTTAGGTTCACCCTTCTAGGACCAGACTGGAGCCCCTCCTCCAAGGTAACACCTTAGGTAACCCTCCTAGGACCAGAAGTTACCTGGAGGTTCTAAAATCAGATGTGTTTACTTCCTTTTGGCTCCATTTGTTATCCCTAAATCACTATCTGTGACAGTATCGTTTGTTGTCCTTTAGGGCTGCAACAACGAATCGATAAAATCGATAAAAATCGATTATCAAAAGAGTTGGCAACGAATTTCATTATCGATTCGTTGTGTCGCGCGATTATTACGCCACTCAATAAGTCGCGGAGATGTTTGAGTGTTCACAGCAGCTCGGAATAACGGAACAGGACTCTGGTTCTGTAGCTGACGCTGACCGGCGTATAAACGTTGCCGTGACAACACCGGAAGTTGATTTACGCGATTTGTATTATTTTTAGTTTATTTCTGCAATTATAATAATTACATTTACTGCCATTTTGGGTACCTTGTGTTTAACTCGTAACCGTGCCGTTGTTTTACTTATGATAGACGAGCTTTTGTTTTTGTAACGTGACCATTAAACCGGAAGTTAAGCGGAGCTCAGAAAGATGAGAAATGGCGGGAGAAAACAGCGAACTTTTTCTTCCCCGTGTTATTCTACTGCTGGTCTACCAGAACACGGTGACGTTTATTCAGTTCACTCATTAAAGTGCTGTTATACGTGTAGGTGATGAGAGACAAGAGTATTTGTTTCTTTGTTGTTTGTACATGAAGCTGTTTTGTGTCTCTAGTTTTCCCGGTGTTTCCATGAGAGGACAATAATAAACGTGAACATCAGGAATAAGCGTGGACTCTTTATGACCAGTGTGGCTACAGGTTCTATTTTGTGGGTTTTTCTCTGAACTGGGGCCATGATTAAGAGGGACGGCCGGGGGAACCTCACCCGGCCCGGACACGGAAAGGATTGACAGATTGATGCTCTTTCGCCATTCTGTGTGTGGTGGTGCATGGCCGTTCTTAGTCGGTGGAGCGATTTGTCTGGTTAATTCCGATAACGAACGAGACTCCGGCATGCTAACTAGTTATGTGGCCCCGTGTGATCGGCGTCCAGCTTCTCAGAGGGACGAGTGGCGTTCAGCCACGAGATTAAGCAATAACAGGTCTGTGCCCTTAGATGTCTGGGGCTGCACGCGCGCCACACTGAGTGGATCAGCGTGTGTCTACCCTTGGCCGAGAGGCGTGGGTAACCCGCTGAACCCCACTCCTGATATTAGTCCATTTATTTTTTTAAATTATTACTTTAACAGCTCAGGGATGTTCGAGCAACCTGTTTGTGCACTTTCTGAAGATTTTTTGCACTGTGAGTTTGTTGTTTTGTCAGTTCTGTTTTTGAAAAAAGGGTTAGAAACTAATGCTTTTTTTTTTTAATCCGATTCATCGATTAATCGAACAAATAATCGACAGATTAATCGATTATTAAAATAATCGTTAGTTGCAGCCCTATTGTCCTTACTAACTTAGTAACCCTTAACCATCTGCAAATTACTATTTATGACTCCCGTAAATCACCATTGTTATCCCAGAACTGCTATCTGTAAATAATAATTAAACACCAGGACACGATTTCTATTTTAAAGAGAAAATTTGTTATCCCTAAAATTTTAAACCGCCGTGTATATGATCTATAAACACAAACAAAATAGTAAAAATGAGTTACCATTTGTTATGACATCTGTAAAACCTCATCCAACATCTGTATTCTATAAATTCTTCATTCGTTGTACCTAAACTTCTATTAACCGCTATCTGTGCACAATTTGTGTACTTATTTGTCCTCCCTAGATTACCATATAGCCCCAAAATCACCAACACAAAATGAATTGTCCTTGATTAAAAATCGTTACATTACTCTAACTCCACGACCATGTCTTTAAATTACAAGTCATCCATTTGGGGGGGGGGGGGGGGGTGTATATATTTATAATGTTTAATTTAACATTTGTTAACCCTAAATCCCTCATATTCAGTAAACACTGACTCACCATTTGTTAGTATTATTATTGCATCTGTGAACCTTATGTATAACATATGTATGCTCTTAAACACCAGTTTCCTACATTGCTATTGGTTATCCCTTCAGAGCTAATTTGAAACTGCACACAGAAACAGATGCATCTTCCCGGTTTAACAAAAAACAGAAATTTTAATTAGCGTATAATGAATGAGGTATTTTCCCGGTTGGTGTGTTCAGAGGGTTACGCCGACTCCAACAGCGGAGAGTCGGACTCTGACGTGTCGGACGTCCCGGAGCTCGACTCGGACATCGAACAGGAAGCTCAGACCAGCTATGAACGTCAGGTGACCCAAAAACAAACAAGTAACAATTTGCAAACAACCGGTCTGTCTGTCTGTCGGTCTGACTCACCTGTGTCTGTCTGCAGGTGTATAAGGAGGACCTGCCTCAGCTGAGGAACAAGCTGATTGGTTCCCTGAAGCGTCAGAAAGCTCCGGAGGAGGGGCTTCGTCTGCAGTTTGTTCACGGGTAAAAAACAACCTGTTGTGGTCTTTATTGTGGCGGTGCTGTTTCCTGCAGGTATCGGGGCTTTGACTGCCGTAACAACCTGTTGTGGTCTTTATTGTGGCGGTGCTGTTTCCTGCAGGTATCGGGGCTTTGACTGCCGTAACAACCTGTTCTACAGTCAGTCGGGGGAGGTGGTCTACCACGTGGCCGCCGTCGCCGTCGTTTACAACCGGCTTCAGCACAGTCAGAGGTTTTACCTCGGCCACGACGACGACATCCTCAGCCTCACCGTCCACCCGCTCAAAGACTACGTGGCCTCTGCACAGGTACGCCCCCGCCAATCAGAGCTCAGCATGTTACCGTCAGACTGACTGAGTGTTTCTGATTGGCTGTCTGTGTGTTCAGGTGGGCAGAGACCCGGCTGTCCACGTCTGGGACATACAGACTCTGAAGTGTCTGTCTCTGCTAAAGGGACACCACAGCAGAGGGGTGTGTGCCCTGGAGTTCACAGGTACACTCACTGCACTGTGCACCATTTGGTATCCCTGAATCACCACATGCATTACATAAATCACCTGCTTATCTTTAATCATTTGTTTCCCCAAATCATCCTTTGTTATCCGTGATCTCTGTCTCTTGTATATCTGTGTCTCTTGTATCTCTGTGTCTCTTGTATCTCTGTCTCTTGTATCTCTGTCTCTTGTATCTCTGTGTCTCTTGTATCTCTGTATCTTGTATCTCTGTATCTTGTATCTCTGTCTCTTGTATCTCTGTATCTCTTGTATATCTGTCTCTTGTATCTCTGTATCTTGTATCTCTGTGTCTCTTGTATCTCTGTCTCTTGTATCTCTGTATCTTGTATATCTGTGTCTCTTGTATCTCTGTATCTTGTATCTCTGTGTCTCTTGTATCTCTGTATCTTGTATCTCTGTGTCTCTTGTATCTCTGTCTCTTGTATCTCTGTATCTCTTGTATATCTGTGTCTCTTGTATCTCTGTGTCTCTTGTATCTCTGTCTCTTGTATCTCTGTATCTTGTATATCTGTGTCTCTTGTATCTCTGTATCTTGTATCTCTGTATCTCTTGTATCTCTGTATCTTGTATATCTGTGTCTCTTGTATCTCTGTCTCTTGTATCTCTGTGTCTCTTGTATCTCTGTACATCTGTGTCTCTGTCTTTGTGTCTCAGCGGACGGGAAGAGTTTGGTCTCGGTTGGAATTGATGAATTTCACTCCATCGTCATCTGGGACTGGAAGAAAGGAGAGAGACTGGCCAAGGCCAGGTACACCTGCACACCTGAGAACTACCTGTCTGCTTCACCTGCAGAAGTCATGTGGAGAGAGACCTGAACAAAACCTGAACCATTTATTGAGATACAACTGATGTTCTGTTAGTTTGTTTGGACTCAAACCAACAGTGAATGTTTCTACTAACAAGTATCCTGATAGAGCTTCATTCAAACTCATCAATGAGCTTCACTGTTGTTCCTTCATCACCATCATCATCGTCACATTGTAGTTTATTCTGACAATCACACATACAGATACTCACCAGAACCAAATGTGGATTCATCCGCCGCTGAAAATAGTCCCAAAAAATCATTATTTGCTCCTGTTGGTTTGATAAGAACTGCAGTAAATTACTGATTTTAAAGATTTAAGTCTTCAGTAGGAACCAAAGAGCCACAGACAGGAAGTGAGACCAACATGTAATAAAATCTAGAATAACAGCAACACTTTAACCTTCTTCTCTGTCTCTTCAGGGGTCATAAAGACAAAACCTTCGTGGTGAAGAGTAACCCGTTCAGGATGGACAAACTGGTGACTGTCGGCATGAAACACATCAAGTTCTGGCAACATTCAGGTAATCTTCCTGTTCGTCTCTTACCTTTCACAATAAAAGCCCCAGACATGTCCACTGTGTAACGGATTACATGTGTGCAAACCTTTTAGGTGGCGGTCTGACGTTCAAACGGGGGATTTTCGGGAACCTGGGGAAGCAGGAGACGATGATGTCGGCGTGTTACGGTCGATCGGAGGACCTGGTCTTCTCTGGAGCCACCAACGGAGACGTTTACATCTGGAGAGACACCACGCTCATCAAGACCATCAAAGCCCACGACGGCCCCGTGTTCGCCATGTGCTCCCTGGACAAGGTAACACCTGGGTCACATGAGACACATGGGTCACCTGGGACACCTGGGACACATGGGACACATGGGACACATGGGTCACATGAGACACATGGGACACCTGGGACACATGGGTCACCTGGGACACATGGGTCACCTGGGACACATGGGACACCTGGGACACATGGGACAAGTCGTAAAGTTACACAAAGTTGTATTATGAGAAAAAGATTTAAATGTAATGAGAAAAAGATTACAATGAAATATTAATATTATTATTAGTTAGATTACATTGACACAAAAAGTGGATCATTGTAATCGTAGAAATTATTTTCCAGTAGAATTAAAAATAATTTCAAACATTAAGATAAAATATGATTATTGATCGGTGATGTTTCCCGTGTTGCCTTCACTGTCCAGGGTTTCGTGACGGGGGGGAAGGACGGCGTGGTGGAGCTCTGGGACGACATGTTCGAGAGGTGTTTGAAGACGTACGCCATCAAGAGAGCCGCTCTGTCTCCCTCCTCTAAAGGTATCACTGTCTTCTCTTTTTCATGATGCTTTTATAACTCATGAGACACCCGGGACACCGGGGACACTAATGGTCTGGTTTGTGTGGTGGTTGTGGATCAGGTCTGCTGCTGGAGGACAACCCGTCCATCAGAGCCATCACTCTGGGTCACGGTCACATCCTGCTGGGAACCAAGAACGGAGAAATCCTCGAGATTGACAAGAGCGGACCGATGACGCTGCTGGTTCAGGTCAGACGGGTTCTATTAACCTTATCACCTGACCACCTGACCAAATGTTGTCTGTGAGGCGTTTACTGACTGCAGGTGTTCATGTTGTGTTCAGGGTCACATGGAGGGGGAGGTGTGGGGTTTGGCAGCTCACCCTCTACTTCCTGTCTGCGCCACCGTCAGCGACGACAAAACTCTGAGGATCTGGGAGCTGTCGGCCAATCACCGCATGGTCGCTGTCCGCAAACTCAAGAAAGGTGAGAATATAAACCTGTTTAACACATGTGTTTTACACAGGTAACACACACAGGTAACACACACAGGTAACACACACAGGTAACACACACAGGTAACACGCACAGGTAACACGCACAGGTAACGCATACGTGTTACCTGTGTGTGTTACCTGTGCTTGTTACCCGTGTGTGTTACCTGTGTGTGTTACCTGTGCGTGTTACCTGTGCTTGTTACATGTGTGTGTGTGTTACCTGTGATTGTTACCTGTGCTTGTTACCTGTGTGTGTGTGTGTGTGTTACCTGTGCTTGTTACATGTGTGTGTGTGTTACCTGTGCGTGTTACCTGTGCTTGTTACCTGTGTGTGTTACATGTGTGTGTGTGTTACCTGTGTGTGTTACCTGTGTGTGTGTGTGTTACCTGTGTGTGTTACCTGTGTGTGTGTGTGTGTGTGTGTGTTACCTGTGTGTGTTACCTGTGTGTGTTACCTGTGTGTGTGTGTGTGTGTGTGTGTTACCTGTGTGTGTTACCTGTGCTTGTTACCTGTGTGTGTTACCTGTGTGTGTTACCTGTGTGTGTTACCTGTGTGTGTTACCTGTGCTTGTTACCTGTGCGTGTTACCTGTGCTTGTTACCTGTGTGTGTTACCTGTGTGTGTGTGTGTGTGTGTGCGTGTTACCTGTGTGTGTGTGTTACCTGTGTGTGTTACCTGTGCTTGTTACCTGTGCTTGTTACCTGTGTGTGTTACCTGTGTGTGTGTGTGTGTGTGTGCGTGTTACCTGTGTGTGCGTGTTACCTGTGCTTGTTACCTGTGTGTGTGTGTGTGTGTGTGTGCGTGTTACCTGTGCTTGTTACCTGTGCTTGTTACCTGTGTGTGTGTGTGTGTGTGTGTGTGCGTGTTACCTGTGCTTGTTACCTGTGTGTGTTACCTGTGTGTGTTACCTGTGTGTGTTACCTGTGTGTGTTACCTGTGCTTGTTACCTGTGTGTGTTACCTGTGCTTGTTACCTGTGCGTGTTACCTGTGCTTGTTACCTGTGTGTGTTACCTGTGTGTGTGTGTGTGTGTGCGTGTTACCTGTGTGTGTGTGTTACCTGTGTGTGTTACCTGTGCTTGTTACCTGTGCTTGTTACCTGTGTGTGTTACCTGTGTGTGTGTGTGTGTGTGTGTGCGTGTTACCTGTGTGTGCGTGTTACCTGTGCTTGTTACCTGTGTGTGTGTGTGTGTGTGTGTGTGTGTGTGTGCGTGTTACCTGTGCTTGTTACCTGTGCTTGTTACCTGTGTGTGTGTGTGTGTGTGTGTGTGCGTGTTACCTGTGCTTGTTACCTGTGTGTGTTACCTGTGTGTGTTACCTGTGTGTGTTACCTGTGTGTGTTACCTGTGCTTGTTACCTGTGTGTGTTACCTGTGTGTGTTACCTGTGCTTGTTACCTGTGCGTGTTACCTGTGCTTGTTACCTGTGTGTGTTACCTGTGTGTGTGTGTGTGTGTGTGTGCGTGTTACCTGTGTGTGTGTGTTACCTGTGTGTGTTACCTGTGCTTGTTACCTGTGCTTGTTACCTGTGTGTGTTACCTGTGTGTGTGTGTGTGTGTGTGTGTGCGTGTTACCTGTGCTTGTTACCTGTGTGTGTGTGTGTGTGTGTGTGTGTGCGTGTTACCTGTGCTTGTTACCTGTGCTTGTTACCTGTGTGTGTGTGTGTGTGTGTGTGCGTGTTACCTGTGCTTGTTACCTGTGCTTGTTACCTGTGCTTGTTACCTGTGCTTGTTACCTGTGCTCGTTACCTGTGTGTGTTACCTGTGTGTGTTACCTGTGTGTGTTACCTGTGCTTGTTACCTGTGTGTGTGTGTGTGTGTGTGTGTGTGTGTGTGTGTGTTACCTGTGCTTGTTACCTGTGTGTGTGTGTGTGTGTGTGGGTGTGTTACCTGTGTGTGTGTGTGTGTGTGTGTTACCTGTGCTTGTTACCTGTGTGTGTGTGTTACCTGTGTGTGTGTGTGTGTGTGTGTGTGTGTGTGTGTGTTACCTGTGTGCTTGTTACCTGTGCGTGTTACCTGTGTGTGTTACCTGTGTGTGTGTGTTACCTGTGCGTGTTACCTGTGTGTGTGTGTGTGTGTTACCTGTGTGTGTGTGTGTTACCTGTGTGCTTGTTACCTGTGCGTGTTACCTGTGTGTGTTACCTGTGTGTGTGTGTGTGTTACATGTGTGTGTGTGTTACCTGTGTGTGTGTTACCTGTGCGTGTTACCTGTGTGTGTTACCTGTGTGTGTTACCTGTGTGTGTTACCTGTGCTTGTTACCTGTGCGTGTTACCTGTGCTTGTTACCTGTGTGTGTTACCTGTGTGTGTGTGTGTGTGTGTGCGTGTTACCTGTGTGTGTGTGTGTGTGTGTTACCTGTGTGTGTTACCTGTGCTTGTTACCTGTGCTTGTTACCTGTGTGTGTTACCTGTGTGTGTGTGTGTGTGTGTGTGTGCGTGTTACCTGTGTGTGCGTGTTACCTGTGCTTGTTACCTGTGTGTGTGTGTGTGTGTGTGTGTGTGTGTGTGTGTGCGTGTTACCTGTGCTTGTTACCTGTGCTTGTTACCTGTGTGTGTGTGTGTGTGTGTGTGTGTGCGTGTTACCTGTGCTTGTTACCTGTGCTTGTTACCTGTGCTCGTTACCTGTGTGTGTTACCTGTGTGTGTTACCTGTGTGTGTTACCTGTGCTTGTTACCTGTGTGTGTGTGTGTGTGTGTGTGTGTGTGTGTGTGTGTGTGTGTGTGTTACCTGTGTGTGTTACCTGTGCTCGTTACCTGTGTGTGTTACCTGTGCTTGTTACCTGTGTGTGTTACCTGTGCTCGTTACCTGTGTGTGTTACCTGTGCTTGTTACCTGTGTGTGTGTGTGTGTTACCTGTGTGTGTTACCTGTGCTCGTTACCTGTGTGTGTTACCTGTGCTTGTTTCCTGTGTGTGTTACCTGTGCTCGTTACCTGTGTGTGTTACCTGTGCTTGTTACCTGTGTGTGTGTGTGTGTGTGTGTGTGTGTGTTACCTGTGTGTGTTACCTGTGCTCGTTACCTGTGTGTGTTACCTGTGCTTGTTACCTGTGTGTGTTACCTGTGTGTGTGTGTGTGTGTGTTACCTGTGTGTGTTACCTGTGCTCGTTACCTGTGTGTGTTACCTGTGCTTGTTACCTGTGTGTGTTACCTGTGCTCGTTACCTGTGTGTGTTACCTGTGCTTGTTACCTGTGTGTGTGTGTGTGTGTGTGTGTGTGTGTGTGTGTGTTACCTGTGTGTGTTACCTGTGTGTGTTACCTGTGCTCGTTACCTGTGTGTGTTACCTGTGCTTGTTACGTGTGTGTTACCTGTGCTCGTTACCTGTGTGTGTTACCTGTGCTTGTTACCTGTGTGTGTGTGTGTGTGTGTGTGTGTGTGTGTTACCTGTGTGTGTTACCTGTGCTCGTTACCTGTGTGTGTTACCTGTGCTTGTTACCTGTGTGTGTTACCTGTGCTTGTTTCCTGTGTGTGTTACCTGTGCTCGTTACCTGTGTGTGTTACCTGTGCTCGTTACCTGTGTGTGTTACCTGTGTGTGTTACCTGTGTGTGTTACCTGTGCTTGTTACCTGTGTGTGTGTGTGTGTGTGTGTTACCTGTGTGTGTTACCTGTGCTCGTTACCTGTGTGTGTTACCTGTGCTTGTTACCTGTGTGTGTTACCTGTGTGTGTTACCTGTGTGTGTGTGTGTGTGTGTGTTACCTGTGTGTGTTACCTGTGCTCGTTACCTGTGTGTGTTACCTGTGCTTGTTACCTGTGTGTGTTACCTGTGCTCGTTACCTGTGTGTGTTACCTGTGCTTGTTACCTGTGTGTGTGTGTGTGTGTGTGTGTGTGTGTGTGTGTGTGTTACCTGTGTGTGTTACCTGTGTGTGTTACCTGTGCTCGTTACCTGTGTGTGTTACCTGTGCTTGTTACCTGTGTGTGTTACCTGTGCTCGTTACCTGTGTGTGTTACCTGTGCTTGTTACCTGTGTGTGTGTGTGTGTGTGTGTGTGTGTGTGTGTGTGTTACCTGTGTGTGTTACCTGTGCTCGTTACCTGTGTGTGTTACCTGTGCTTGTTACCTGTGTGTGTTACCTGTGCTTGTTACCTGTGTGTTACCTGTGCTCGTTACCTGTGTGTGTTACCTGTGCTCGTTACCTGTGTGTGTTACCTGTGTGTGTTACCTGTGTGTGTTACCTGTGTGTGTTACCTGTGCTTGTTACCTGTGTGTGTTACCTGTGCTCGTTACCTGTGTGTGTTACCTGTGCTCGTTACCTGTGTGTGTTACCTGTGCTTGTTACCTGTGTGTGTGTGTGTGTGTGTGTGTGTGTGTGTGTTACCTGTGCTCGTTACCTGTGTGTGTTACCTGTGCTTGTTACCTGTCAGGTGGGCGGTGCTGTGCCTTCTCTCCTGACGGTAAAGCTCTGGCTGTCGGTCTGAACGACGGCAGTTTCCTGGTGGTGAACGCCGACACGTTGGAGGACATGGTGACCTTCCACCACCGCAGGGAGCTCATCTCAGACGTCCGCTTCTCCCAAGGTACCTGAACTCAGCACAGAGGTGAGGATGAAAGTGATTGGTCCGTCTGTGATGAGGTCACATGAGCTCTGTGTGTTTTTAGATGCAGGGAAGTACCTGGCTGTGGCCTCCCACGACTCCTTTGTGGACATCTACAACGTCCTGACCAGCAAGAGAGTCGGCATCTGTAAAGGAGCCGGCAGCTTCATCACACACATCGACTGGGACTCTCGAGGTGAACGCACTCAAAGATTAGCTGTTGAGGAGAAATACACTTGTACATAGAAGAGACATAAAAACATACAACGGCGTATTAGAAACAGAGCTGGAGGAGGGAGGAAGTATTCAGAGAGAACTCTCAGATGTCAAGAAACGACACACACGTTAGTGAGGAAGAGCATCATGAAGGATTATCATCATCACCTGTCCACTGTGTTTTGATGATAAAATGGAGCTTCTGGGTTAAAATCACCAGTTTATGATGTTTACAATAACAACATTTATATCATTTGATCAGGTCGTCCACATCAAACATGGCGTCATGAGGTTGATTTAACCTTGAGTTATTTTTCTCATAAATTTAAGACTTTTATCTTGAAGGTTCTAAGCTTTTATTATGTAATATTACCCTCCTCCTCCTCCGGCTCTGTCATTTCTTTTTCTGTTTTTAACTTCAATGGTCCTGATAAAACATGTTGTCTCAGTCCTGTGATGCTTCATGGACGTTTGTCCTTCCTCAGGTAAACTGCTGCAGGTGAACACCGGAGCCAAAGAGCAGCTGTTCTTTGAGGCTCCACGAGGACGCCAGCAGAACATCAGTGTGGTGGAGGTCAGTCGGTGTGGAATGATTCACATCAGGGTTGTTTATATATAATATAATAGATACACATTTGTATATTTGTGTGTTTTCCAGTTTGAGAAGCTGGACTGGGCGAGCTGGACGTCCGTTCTGGGTCCGACCTGTGAGGGAATATGGCCGACGCTCAGTTTCGTTAACGCCGCTTCGCTCACCAGAGATCGCAAACTGCTCGCTACCGGAGACGACTTCGGCTTCCTCAAACTGTTCAGCTTCCCGTCCAGAGTGAGAACCGTCTGATGATGCTTCTTTTATGGTGACTTCTTCTCTTTCTGACTTTTCCTCTGCTCTGACCCTCTCAGGGCCAGTTTGCCAGGTTTAAGAAGTACGTGGGTCACAGCACCAACGTGACCAACGTCCGCTGGTCCAACGACGACTCCGTGCTGCTGTCGGTGGGCGGAGCCGACACGGCGCTGATGATCTGGACCAGAGAGCCGGCCGGTCACAAAGAGAGCAAAGCTGTGGACAGCGAGGAGTCTGACGACGACACGGAGGAGGACGGAGGTAACGCGTAACGAGACCACGGAGACTTTTATTCTGAAAATCTCCCCTCAGTGATCTCAACCGTGAACTCGTCGTTGTGTTTTCAGGGTACGACAGCGATGTGGCTCGAGAGAAGGTGGTGGACTACGTCACCAAGATCTACTCTGCCAGCATCAGGAACATGTCAGGAACCAGACCTCACCTGCAGCTCAAAGAGCTACCTGTGGAGGAGAGGTGATCAGATGATGGCTCACACACACAGAGACCACACACACACACACACACACACACACACACACACACACACACACACACACACACACACACACACAGTGCTTCACCATCTGAATTTGTTCTGAACCTGTCTCCTCTTCAGGCCTCCTGTGAGTCGAGCTGCTCCGCTGCCCGACAAACTCTTGAAGAACAATGTGATGAAGAAGAAGAAGGTGGTGGAGGTCAGTCCGAACCCTGTGTACCGTCCGGTCCGCTGACATGTGACTTCACTTCAAACAGCTGATCGTATCTCGTTTTCAGGAGCTGTTGTTGGAGCACGTCTTCGGCTACAGAGGCTTCGACTGTCGCAACAACCTGCATTACCTCAACGACGGCGCTGACATCATCTTCCACACCGCTGCTGCCGTGGTCGTCCAGAACCTGTCGGCCGGTCAGTTCAGCCCTCAGACCGGGTCTCTATTGGTAAATGTTGTTGCTGATGATGACATCACACCACCTGCTTCCTGTCCTGACAGGAACCCAGAGTTTCTACCTGGAACACACTGACGACATCCTCTGTCTGACCGTCAATCAACACCCAAAGTACCAAAACATCATTGCTACGGGACAGATTGGTGAGCAAGCAAAGCAACCACAAAGAGACCCAAATCAACCACAAAGAGACTCAAAACAACCACAAAGAGACTCAAAGCAACCACAAAGAGACCCAAAACAACCACATAGACTCAAAACAACCACAAAGAGACTCAAAACAACCACATAGACTCAAAACAACCACATAGACCCAAAGCAACCACAAAGAGACTCAAAACAACCACATAGACACAAAACAACCACAAAGAGACTCAAAACAACCACAAAGACACAAAACAACCACAAAGAGACCCAAAACAACCACATAGACTCAAAGCAACCACAAAGAGACTCAAAACAACCACATAGACACAAAACAACCACAAAGAGACCCAAAACAACCACATAGACACAAAACAACCACATAGACTCAAAACAACCACAAAGAGACTCAAAACAACCACATATACACAAAACAACCACAAAGAGACTCAAAACAACCACAAAGACACAAAACAACCACAAAGAGACTCAAAGCAACCACAAAGAGACCCAAAACAACCACATAGACACAAAACAACCACAAAGAGACTCAAAGCAACCACAAAGAGACCCAAAACAACCACATAGACACAAAACAACCACAAAGAGACCCAAAACAACCACATAGACACAAAACAACCACAAAGAGACTCAAAACAACCACAAAGACACAAAACAACCACATAGACACAAAACAACCACAAAGACACTCAAAGCAACCACAAAGAGACTCAAAACAACCACATAGACACAAAACAACCACATAGACTCAAAACAACCACATAGACACAAAACAACCACATAGACTCAAAACAACCACATAGACTCAAAACAACCACATAGACACAAAACAACCACATAGACTCAAAACAACCACATAGACTCAAAACAACCACATAGACACAAAACAACCACATAGACCCAAAGCAACCACAAATAGACCCAAAACAACCACAAAGAGACACAAAACAACCACAAAGAGACTCAAAACAACCACAAAGACACAAAACAACCACAAAGACACAAAACAACCACTAAGAGACCCAAAACAACCACAAAGAGACTCAAAACAACCACAAAGACACACAACAACCACAAAGAGACTCAAAGCAACCACAAAGAGACCCAAAACAACCACATAGACACAAAACAACCACAAAGAGACCCAAAACAACCACAAAGACACAAAACAACCACTAAGAGACCAAAAACAACCACAAAGAGACTCAAAGCAACCACAAAGAGACTCAAAACAACCACATAGACACAAAACAACCACAAAGAGACTCAAAACAACCACAAAGACACAAAACAACCACATAGACCAGGGGTGGCCAACCCGCGGCTCGCGAGCCGCATGCGGCTCTTTGCCCGGTTTCATGCGGCTCTTACGTTCATATCGAAGTTTGTATTTGTGTTTTTTTAATGTTCGTGTTCGCTTCGCTTGAGTTAAATACGGTATTTTCGTCAAACGCGCATGTGCGGCCACAGATTACGTTCCTCGTCGACCCATTTAACGCCGAGACGGACTGTTTGAAAGCCCCGCTTTAAGTAAAAATGTAAAAGTCGGACAATTTACAAATATCCGTTGTATCGCGCAAGGCGGAGCTCCTCCCCGATCCGCACGCGCCGCGCACACCTCCACCAGCGTATGTGACAGCAGCAGCAGCAGCAGCAGCCACCCTCCCCGCCGACGAAGAAGGAGCAGCAGCACCCCCCCCCCCCGCCGACAACCGGCCCTTTGGGGGCAACCATGATGCTGATGTGGCCCCAGAGCGACAATGAGTTTGACACCCCTGGTGTACACAATGTTCATTGTTGAAAATGACTGGCCTGTGGTCTTAGGAGTCAATTTCTGTCATTATCATATTGGTGTGTGACATTTACAATAAATCTGGCTGAGCAAAGGTATGTGTGTGTGTGAGGAAGGGATAGGGTGATGTTCATGTGTGCCCATGTGTATGATGTGGCTCTTTGCGGTAACACAGTAAAAAATGTGGCTCTTGGTCTCTGACTGGTTGGCCACCCCTGACATAGACACAAAACAACCACAAAGAGACTCAAAACAACCGCAAAGACACAAAACAACCGCATAGACACAAAACAACCACAAAGAGACTCAAAGCAACCACAAAGAGACTCAAAACAACCACAAAGAGATGATATTTTAATTGTCTCGTCTGCTCCTGTTTTAAATTCTCTCTAGTTTAAGAATGGACCAGTATTTACAGAGTAGAGATACAAGCAGAGCTCACACTTTGTGTTTATACAGATAAACAGCCATGTTGTTCTCATGCATGATCGGACTGCTTTTTTGTCCATTTGCACTTCTTTTCTTTTCCACTGCTTCCTCATTGTCACCGCCTCACCTCATCACCAGGTGACATGGCTGACCTGCCAGGTAAGTCTGCTGTCACTCAGCATCACTGATCATCCACACACTTTCTGTTGACATCCATGTGGAGAACTCAATGTTTAATGTGTTGGTGTCGTGTGCTGTCGGGGTGTAGAGGTTGAAGTGTCCGGTGAGTATCAGCAGCCAGGTTCCCGTTCAGGTCTGGTTCATCTGTTTGTAGCCCCCCCAGAGACCAAGTCCACACTAATGTGGATTCAGATGAAACCAAAGCTTCTTTGTGAAATCTATTCACACTAAACCAAAGACAACTGAACTTTTGAAAGACTTCCTGTCTCCTTCAACTTCCCGTGAGCTCTGCTATTTACTATCTTATGGAGCTAAATCCAGGTCAAACGTTTTGTTCATTTGAAAAAAGAATTTGAACCTGAAAGTTCAAGTTGTGGTCTTGAACACAAAATACAGCAATGTATTCAAAATAAAAATAAGTGAATGAAAATTTGTTTGGGGTTGAATATAATTTTTATTCAGTTCTGGAATTTTTTTGAATACATTTTCTTTTTTCATTTTTCACTTTCACATATATTTTGGTATTTGAGTTCTTATATTTTTCAGATTTTATATTTTCAGATTCAAATCTTTTTTTTTTCGGTTTCAAATCTTTTTTTCAGTTCAGACATTTGACCCTGATCTGGCGTGGGGGGCGTGTCATCAACTGAGAGGGGCGTGTCTTCATGAATGACAGCATAACAAAGAACTTGCTCAACCACGTTGCCTGTAAATCTGAAACTGAAAAATATAAGAACTCAAATATCAAAATATATATGAAAGTAAAAAATGAAAAAAGAAAGTGTATTCAAAAAAATTCCAGAACTGAATCAAAATTATATTCAACCCCAAACAAATTTTCATTCACTTATTTTTATTTTGAATACATTGCTGTATTTTTCAATGTTCAAGACCACAACTTGAACTTTCAGGTTCAAAATTTGAACAAAAGTTTTGACCTGGATTTAGCTCCATACTATCTCAGCTGATGATGTTTAACAGAAACCACAGCGAGGGAAATGTGAAAGTTAATCTTTTAAACAAGTTTTGGAAAACGGGTTGAAATAATGTTGTTGCACTAGCAATAAGGAAAAAGACGAGGCCTCTTTGATGCCGTCTTAAAGGGCTCAAAGGGGAAATGAACAGAATATTTCCACAACATGTCGCTCAGGATTTCATTTTGAATCTGAAAACATTAGTGTGGATGGTTAACCTTTTTGCATACAATGTTTTCAAATGTGTCCATTTTAGAGTGAGCATGGCAGTAGAGAGACTAAAGCCTTGCTTAGCAGCTCTTATTAGCATGCTAAGGTAGCCGCATTATGGTTCTGTTACTGTATGTGGTGTCTGTACTGTCAGTGGTGAGACTGGGATTCAGTCTTATTAACCTCTACAGCCGTGATCACATGGGACCATGAACATCTACAGTAAATGTAGATGTTCATGGTCCCCAGAGGATGAATCCAATGATGTATTTATATAGTACAATTAAAAAATAAACACAAAATGAAATATAGAACTATATTGTGGTAACTGAGGGGACTAAAGAAGAAGGTAGACTGTTCTGGAAAAAAGGTCTGATCACATTCGGAGGAGAAGCTGAGGAATCAAATGGATGTCGAAGAGGAATTACAAATTTGGAGATTGAAGAAAAAGCAAAAGCCATTTCAGGTGAAACACCAGAGGCCCTAAACTAGAGCCCACCAGAGATTAACAGAAGAGTCACAGCTGATCCATCTGTCAAAGCTCCAAACATCCAAAGTAATTTTTAGAAGTCTGCTGCTGCAACTTTACTACCTTTTGGTCTGGATTTGTTTTGTTTTGCGCCGACTGAGCCGATCGTCCCAAAAAACACAACTTGTCTCAATCTGTGCTGACTTAATGGAACTCCTGTGTGATCGTGGCTGAAGGAGTTGATAGTGTTTGCTCTAAATGTTTGCATACACGGTGAAAGTGAAAAAGAAGCAGTTTGTATTTTTCCCCAAACCCTGAATCCAAAACAGTCTCTTATACCAGATTTGCTCTGTTGAATCAGCATGTCGGTTCCGGGTGGAAGGTGTCCGGTTCCATACATCTCCTCCCTCTACTCTTAATTCTCAGCCTGTTCTCCCTGATACGCTCCACTCCTCACTTGCTTTGGTTCCATTTCCTTACCTCCTCAGTCCATTGTTTCCTTTATTCTTTGATGTTTTGCCTCCTTAATTTCATGGCTCTTTGATTCCTTCGTTCCCTGATTCCTTGGTCCATCAACTCCTTGATTCCATGATTCTCTGTTTCTCTGTTCTTTGGTTCCTTTACTACCTTAAGTCCTTGATTCCTTAGGTTCCCCAGGTTCCTGTCTGCACATAACCTTGTTTTCTTAAAGCCGTGCCTTGTGTGTTGCTTCCACAGTGCCTGGGAACCTCTAGTCTTCTGCTCCTTGATACTGTGGGTCTTAGGTTACTTGGTTCTACTGTTCTTTGAATCCTTGGTTCCACAGTTTTAAGTTAAGTTTAAACTTAACGCTTGATAAAGTTATTTTAAAGCTAACGCCCCCGATAAAGCCAATTTAACCTTAACGCTTAACGCTAACGCCCCTGATAATCTTTTTTCTCTTTATTAGATTAATAGTTGATTAATCAAAGTAATAATTGACAGAATAGTTGATTATCAACATAGTTGTTAGTTGCAGCCCTAGTTAGGTCCTTTGGTTCTTTGACTCCTGGGCTACCATAGTACCTTGGGTCCCTGGTACTACAGTTCCTTGGCCCATTGATACTGTGGCTCTTAGGTTCCTAGGTGCTATGGTTCCGGGGCTACCTTACTACCTTAGGCCCTCTGGTCCACAGTTCCTTGGATCCTTAGACCATGCGTGTGTTGTTGCCTTGGTTTTGTGGCTCCTCGGCTCTTTTGGTTCCTACATTTGTCCTTTCCTCTATCAGGCCTCGCTCCATCCATCCACGTTTGGGATGCCATGACCAAGCAGACATTGTCCATCCTCCGCTGTTCCCACGCTAAAGGTGTCGGCTACGTCAACTTCAGCGCCACAGGAAAGCTGCTGCTGTCGGTGGGAGTGGAGCCTGAACACACCATCACAGTGTGGAGGTGGCAGGAAGGTACAACGTCCTTTATTAGTTTTTAGGAGCGGCTGCGGTTCAGGAAGGTAGAACGGTCGTCCATTAAGATCCAAGAAGATACTGAGCCCCAGTAAGGGGGAATGCTTTGAGTGGTTTATGATTATGCCATAGAGACGTATTGACTTGGAAAGTGACCTTTGACCTTCTCTGCCAGGCACCAAGGTGACTTGTAAAGGTGGCCACGCCGAGCGGATCTTTGTGGTGGAGTTCAGACCGGACTCTGACACCCAGTTTGTGTCGGTGGGAATCAAACACATCAAGTTCTGGACTCTGGTCGGAGGATCGCTCGTTTACAAGAAAGGCGTGATCGGCTCGGTGGAGGACGGCCGCATGCAGACCATGCTGTCTGTCGCCTTCGGTGCTGTAAGACCAGAACCGTGGAGCTCTGACTCACCTCCTAAAATAAGATGCATAAACCTGTGTTAAGTCAGTGTTTTGTCTCCAGGGCAACCTGACGTTCACCGGCGCGATAAACGGAGACGTTTACGTTTGGAGGGAGCACTTCCTGGTTCGAGTGGTGGCGAAGGCGCACAGTGGTCCAGTCTTCACCATGTACACCACCCTGAGGGACGGACTCATCGTCACCGGAGGGAAGGAAAGACCGTGAGTACCCGAGAATCGACATGCTTTTATCCCAGCTACAGTTAGAAACTCAAACCTTTCAGCACATCTGTGGTGGTAACTTCTGATCCACCACACTGAAGGCTCTAGGTCACAATTAGTCTTTTTACATCCTGGTTCTTCTTGTTCTCACACCTGTAGCATAACAATAACAGTGCCTCTGGTGGGTTCAGCAAAGGTCTGAGTTCCAGGTGACGGACCGGACAAACTGTGGCTCTTGAGGCCTGTGATGGTTTAAAGATGATCAGAGAGAACTGTGGCAGGACTTGACATGAGGGCCAACTCTTGGTCTCAGATGAAAGATGAGACAATTGGTTCTTTCCTGACTCCCATATTTGTTTCATGAAGCAGGAATAGGTTACACCCGGACCAAATCCTGAAGCCAAGACTTGGGGGTGCAGTTGGTTTTAGTTCATCTGGATCCACAATAGCTGAGGCAGCTGATGTTCCTGGCCCTTTGAATGTGATACATAGGGCAAGCAGTGCATTAAGAACAATGAAAATAAAGCCATGATATGTCTGTTGGTTGCATGTGACAGGACTAAAGAGGGCGGCGCTGTCAAGCTGTGGGATCAGGAGATGAAGCGCTGCAGAGCGTTTCAGCTGGAGACCGGCCAGCCGGTGGAGAACGTCCGATCCGTCTGCAGAGGGAAGGTACGACGCTCATCAGATCACATTTATAAAGTTCTGATGCAGCATAAACGCAAACCGTATGACTCTTTTTGTCCCTGATGGTCCAGGGTAAAATCCTGGTGGGCACCAAAGATGGCGAGATCATAGAGGTTGGAGAAAAGAACGCCGCCTCCAACACCATGATCAACGGACACACTCAGGGAGGCATCTGGGGTTTGGCAACTCATCCTTTCAAAGACGTCTTCATCTCCGCCAGCGATGACGGCACCATCCGAATATGGGACCTGGCTGATAAGGTAGCGGGTCTGAAGACTGGGATTGAGGATGTGGGTTCAACATTTTAACTACTCATTTGTTCTGTTTTCTGTGTGTTAGAAACTTCTGAACAAGGTGAGTTTGGGCCACCCTGCCAAGTGCACCTCCTACAGTCCCAACGGAGAGATGGTTTCCATCGGTATGGAGAACGGAGAGTTCATAGTCCTGCTGGTCAACTCCCTCACCGTCTGGGGCAAGAAGAGAGACCGCAGCATCGCCATCCAGGACATACGGTACAACTTCAGTCTTTAACAGATATCAGGTCTTTAACACCTCTATGTTGAACCTTGATCAACTGCACATATTTTTGGGGGTCTTCTTGTGGTTCAGGTTCAGTCCAGACAACCGATTCTTGGCGGTGGGTTCGGTTGAGAGTGCTGTGGATTTCTACGACCTTTCTCTGGGACCGTCTCTTAACAGGATTGGCTACTGTAAGGACATCCCTGGCTCCGTCATCCAGATCGACTTCTCGGCTGACAGCAAACATATCCAGGTTAAAAAAGACTAAAAAACCCAAGTTAACTGGTTTAGTTTAGTCAGGAACAAATGTAGGCTTGGTGCTCCTTGTTATATGGTGCAGATGCTTACATCAGTGAACTGACTAAAACGTGAAATCCTTCATTTCCACCCCAGGTGTCCACCAGCACCTACAATCGGCAGGTGCATGAAGTTCCCTCAGGAAAGATTGTCACAGAGCAGTCTGTATTTGAGAGGATCACCTGGGCTACCTGGACCAGGTGAGGCTGACGGGAGATCAAAATATCACTGGGTCTCAGATGCTCTAATATACTGTGAGATGTGTCAAGTTTAGGGAACATCATCCTGTTGGGTCTAATGCTGCGTTCACACCAAACGCGGCGCGAATTATTCGCGAGAGTAGATTACATACAAAGTCTATGCACAGACGCGATGAGACCGGATTGACGCAAATTCGCGTCCAACGCCCCAAACGCGTGAGTTGAAGTTTTTCCACTTCGGTGAAAAAAATGGCGTGACGCTGTGGCACGATAGCCAATCAGCTTTGAGATGTTTCTCCTGTCATCAGTGACTTCCTGCCGTTGTTGAATCAGGAAATAAATGCTGTAGCCGTCTGTGTTCACCCAGAGCTCTACGATCCCTCATATCAGTAGAGACCAGACTATGTGTAGACGTGTGTGTGTGTGTGTGTGTAAACCATATGGTACAAACGAATACACGCTGCCGTATTCACGTCAAGATGACGTTATGTTGAGTGTTGATGGAGCTGCTACAATGTTAGCATAGCCTAGCACCGATCGATCCGAGCTCCATTGAGAAAACAAGTACACATCGGCATCATTACGTAGTTATTTCGGAGTTTATTGCCGTTAAATCACAGCAAGTCAGTGTATTGTGTGTTCATACAGCTGTAGTAAACAGCGACATGTGGCTCGCTAGACACAGTGAGCTCGATGAAATCCACGGAGCTCCTCCGGACTATGTTATGAACCAGACATGACGGCGTTTAGAAATAAGGTTATTTTTACACGGTTGATGGCGGACAGTTGAACGGCTTTCAGGCCGATAAGCCACGCCCCCTCTCCGACGTGTCCAGCACGATTCACGCGAATGAACACAAATAGTCGCCGGAGAGACCGGCGGCGCGAATGACACAATTATTTGCGCCGCGTTTGGTGTGAACAACGGCATTAGGAACATACTGAAGAGCTTAGTTGCTTTTGTTTTCTCAGCATCCTCGGTGACGAGGTTCTTGGAGTTTGGCCTCGTAACACAGAGAAGGCCGACGTTAACTGTGCTTGTGTTTCTCACGCCGGCCTCAACCTGGTGACCGGAGACGACTTCGGCCTCATCAAGCTCTTTGACTTCCCGTGCTCTGAGAAATTTGTAAGCTTAACGTCGGTAATGACGATGAAATCTTCACTTCATTGACCTCTTCGTACTTAATCTTCTGGTCTTTACCTCACAGGCGAAACACAAGCGCTACTTCGGTCACTCCGCTCACATCACAAACGTTCGCTTCTCCTGCGACGATAAATTCGTCATCAGCGCCGGTGGCAGCGACTGCAGGTGAGATTAAGTTCAGAGGAAATACCTGAATAGTGTCCAATCGGGACCAATCAGAAGTATTATTTATTTATTACAAACATTCAGCAAAGAGAAGAAGAAGAAACTGCTTCGAAGACACAAAAGAGGTTTTTACACTCACCGATGAAACATTTCTAAATTCTAAAAATCTAAAATAAAATATTTTTTCTGGATGGAATCAAATATAAACGTACACAGTGGCCATGTTGGTGCGCATTAGGGCATGTTAGTGGATGTTAGCCCACTTTAGTTCATGTTAGTGCACGTTAGTTCATGTTAGTGCACGTTAGTTCATGTTAGGGCACGTTGGTTCATGTTAGTGCACGTTAGTTCACGTTAGTGCACGTTGGTTCACGTTAGGGCACTTTAGTTCACGTTAGTGCACGTTAGTGCACTTTAGTTCACGTTAGTGCACGTTAGTTAGCCTCGTTAGCTACTAGCCGCTGGCTCGGCTGTCGCCATGTTGAGAGCCATGCGGAGACAATCAATGTGCTCCGGGATAAATCATGGAATAATGTAACGTTTATTGTGAAATAAACATATTTCTCTGTTTCTTCCCTGCAGTTTATTTGTGTGGAAATGTCAGTGAGATCCTCCATCTTCCTCTTCTTCCTCTTCCTCCTCCTGTGATGCTGCAGTCTGCTAACTCTTCAGCTCCTTTAACTTGAAAACCACACGGGACAGGAAGTGACATCACAGGGGATCAAACCTGTGACGGTACTGTATGTTATTGTGACGTAGTTCTTTATATTTCAGGTTCTCTGTGTTGTTAAATCGTGTTTGTTTGTCAGAATGTGCCTTTTTAACTCTGACCAAACATTTGATAAAACTTTATTTATAATCGTGGTGCTATGAAATGTGATCATTTAGGGCTTTTTACAGATGTGTTGTTTTGTATGTTGTTCTGTCTGATGATGATGAAGATGTTCTATGTTCCTGCACTGAGTTCTTAAATGAAGTAGAACAAATAGAAGAAAGATGGATCTTAGTTTGATCCCAGTAAAAAAAAAAAAAGTAATTCTACCTCAAAATACAATAAAGTGAAACTTTTTTAAGGTTTTCAAATTAGAGTTCATTGAGGAGAACAGACACGTGGGAACCTTTTCTGTCCACAAGGTGGCGCTGTGTTCTCTTCGAGAACCGTAGAAATATAACTTTAAAGAAACTGAACGCTTTTCAACCTCTGAATGAGGATTTAAAGAGAAATACTTTCTGTGAGGAACTGTTCTATATGAAACTGTTCTGTGAGGAACTGTTCTATATGAAACTGTTCTGTGAGGAACTGTTCTGTGAGGAACTGTTCTGTATGAAACTGTTCTGTGAGGAACTGTTCTATATGAAACTGTTCTGTGAGGAACTGTTCTATATGAAACTGTTCTGTGAGGAACTGTTCTGTATGAAACTGTTCTGTATGAAAACTGTTCTGTGAGGAACTGTTCTGTATGAAACTGTTCTGTGGGGAACTGTTCTATATGAAACTGTTCTGTGAGGAACTGTTCTGTGAGGAACTGTTCTGTATGAAACTGTTCTGTGAGGAACTGTTCTATATGAAACTGTTCTGTGAGGAACTGTTCTGTATGAAACTGTTCTGTGAGGAACTGTTCTATATGAAACTGTTCTGTGAGGAACTGTTCTATATGAAACTGTTCTGTGAGGAACTGTTCTGTATGAAACTGTTCTGTGAGGAACTGTTCTGTATGAAACTGTTCTGTATGAAAACTGTTCTGTGAGGAACTGTTCTGTATGAAACTGTTCTGTGGGGAACTGTTCTATATGAAACTGTTCTATATGAAACTGTTCTGTGGGGAACTGTTCTATATGAAACTGTTCTGTATGAAAACTGTTCTGTGAGGAACTGTTCTATATGAAACTGTTCTGTGGGGAACTGTTCTATATGAAACTGTTCTGTATGAAAACTGTTCTGTGAGGAACTGTTCTATATGAAACTGTTCTGTGAGGAACTGTTCTATATGAAACTGTTCTGTGGGGAACTGTTCTATATGAAACTGTTCTGTGAGGAACTGTTCTGTGGGGAACTGTTCTATATGAAACTGTTCTGTATGAAAACTGTTCTGTGCGGAACTGTTCTATATGAAACTGTTCTGTGAGGAACTGTTCTGTGGGGAACTGTTCTATATGAAACTGTTCTGTATGAAAACTGTTCTGTGCGGAACTGTTCTATATGAAACTGTTCTGTGAGGAACTGTTCTATATGAAACTGTTCTGTGAGGAACTGTTCTATATGAAACTGTTCTGTGAGGAACTGTTCTATATGAAACTGTTCTGTGAGGAACTGTTCTATATGAAACTGTTCTGTGAGGAACTGTTCTGTGAGGAACTGTTCTGTATGAAACTGTTCTGTGAGGAACTGTTCTATATGAAACTGTTCTGTGAGGAACTGTTCTATATGAAACTGTTCTGTGGGGAACTGTTCTATATGAAACTGTTCTATATGAAACTGTTCTGTGAGGAACTGTTCTATATGAAACTGTTCTGTGAGGAACTGTTCTATATGAAACTGTTCTATATGAAACTGTTCTGTGAGGAACTGTTCTATATGAAACTGTTCTGTGAGGAACTGTTCTATATGAAACTGTTCTGTATGAAACTGTTCTGTGAGGAACTGTTCTATATGAAACTGTTCTATATGAAACTGTTCTGTGAGGAACTGTTCTATATGAAACTGTTCTGTGAGGAACTGTTCTATATGAAACTGTTCTGTATGAAACTGTTTTGTGAGGAACTGTTCTGTATGAAACTGTTCTGTGGGGAACTGTTCTGTGGGGAACTGTTCTATATGAAACTGTTCTGTATGAAAACTGTTCTGTGCGGAACTGTTCTATATGAAACTGTTCTGTGAGGAACTGTTCTGTGGGGAACTGTTCTATATGAAACTGTTCTGTATGAAAACTGTTCTGTGCGGAACTGTTCTATATGAAACTGTTCTGTGAGGAACTGTTCTATATGAAACTGTTCTGTGAGGAACTGTTCTATATGAAACTGTTCTGTGAGGAACTGTTCTATATGAAACTGTTCTGTGAGGAACTGTTCTATATGAAACTGTTCTGTGAGGAACTGTTCTGTGAGGAACTGTTCTGTATGAAACTGTTCTGTGAGGAACTGTTCTATATGAAACTGTTCTGTGAGGAACTGTTCTATATGAAACTGTTCTGTGGGGAACTGTTCTATATGAAACTGTTCTATATGAAACTGTTCTGTGAGGAACTGTTCTATATGAAACTGTTCTGTGAGGAACTGTTCTATATGAAACTGTTCTGTGAGGAACTGTTCTATATGAAACTGTTCTATATGAAACTGTTCTGTGAGGAACTGTTCTATATGAAACTGTTCTGTGAGGAACTGTTCTATATGAAACTGTTCTGTATGAAACTGTTTTGTGAGGAACTGTTCTATATGAAACTGTTCTGTATGAAACTGTTCTGTGGGGAACTGTTCTGTGAGGAGCTGTTCTATATGAAACTGTTCTGTGAGTAACTGTTCTGTATGAAATCTGTTCTATATGAAACTGTTCTATATGAAACTGTTCTATATGAAATCTGTTTTGTAGCTCATCAAGTTTACAGAACAATGTTTATTTTTGTAGAGCTTCGTCTAACTAAAGAATATAAATACTCATATTTAGAAGTATATAGAAGTTAATCAGGCAAACGGTTTGGGAACCACAGGTTCTCTAGAGAACCAACAGCCTCAGTCAGAACAGAAACTGTATTTAAGAGTTTGATAAATTAGAGTTAAGAATCGTTGAGTGTCGTCTTAATAAATTACAGCGCAAAGATTAATGTTGGTACAGGTGACGGTACTTTATTAAAGGAACATGAGCTCACCTTTAGTACTTTTGGAGTTCCACAGGGTTCCGTGTTGGGTTCCTTGTTATTTCACGTGAACAAACTTTACCCGTGTGGACGTCGGACACCTGATCGTCTCACGCGTAGTTCAAACTGAAGGAAACTGTTCCGTAAGGAGATGTGGTTCTGGGGTTCTGGGGTTCTGGTGGTTCTGTGTGAACAGAAGATTTATTTTGTAAAGTTAAAGATGTTAAATGTTGTTGTGAGTGTTTTTAGATCATCTAGATGTTGAGCTTCGTTTACGACGCTGTAACTTTTGTTTTCATTAAAAAAAAATGTATAAACAGCATAAACACAACTTTATTAATAACAAACTGACCGACGGTCAAACCTGACTTGTTGCTATGGTGACTAACTTCAGGATGCATTCAAAAATCAACAATAAACTTGTCTTTAAAAAAGAAAGTGTGTGTGTGTGTGTGTGTGTGTGTGTGTGTGTGTGTGTGTGTGTGTGTGTGTGTGTGTGTGTGTGTGTGTGTGTGTGTGTGTGTGTGTGTGTGTGTGTGTGTGTGTGTGTGTGTGTGTGTGTGTGTGTGTGTGTGTGTGTGTGTGTGTGTGTGTGTGTGTGTGTGTGTGTGTGTGTGTGTAAAACATCAAAACGAGCATCAAAGTGTTTCACAGACATAAAAGGTCAAATAATAGAACATGATACAGATATAACTATATAGATCTATAGATCTATATAGATAGATCTATATATAACAGATATACAGAATAAATCTGAACGAGGTCTGAAAACTACAATAGCCTACAGATCTAACCGGAAGTCACTGTTTGTTCTGCTGCCGGATCTTGTTTCAAGCTCGTCTCCATCCAGAGTCTCAGGCAGAAGCAGGTCTACTCCAGACCAGCAGGAGGCGCTCCGGACCAGCTGGTCCTGTACAAGGTGTCATGGCGGCTCCCTGTCGGACGTTTCCTTCACGGTGAAACTGAACCAACTGATGAAGAGTTAGTTTGAGGATGAGCTGAAAGAAGAAGAAGCACGTGACTCTCAGGTGAGACAGAACTCGGTTCACCTGAGAGTTCTTTACTGTCCTCGCGCTCTGTGTCTCCTTCTGGTCTAACGTCTCGTGTGGGTCGGACGGACTCGCCAGACTTCGTCTGTTTTCAAACGGGTTAGGGACCGAACGTCCGCCCGTTCGTCTGTGAAAGTTCTATTAATCCATTCAGCGTAGAAATAATCCAACTAAACAGCAGGTAGGTCAAATACCAACAAAGCCCACCGGTACGAGACCGGATCAGAACAAGGCCCGCCTGCTTCTCCAGGTGTGGAGTCAGTGGAGAAGGTTCTGGTGGATCCCAGAACCTTTCCATGGTTCTTGATCATGACACTAGTCTGGTTTCTCTGCTGTTGGTGAGTCTGGATGAGCTGAGGGTCTCGGTGGTCTAGGAAAGGGTTGAAGGACAGATGTCCCACAGGAACACAAGGGGCCTTTAGATGAAATCTGGTTCTGGTTGTGGGACCAGGTCTCCCAGCGTCCCTGGTGCTGGATCAACGTAAATGAAGCAAAGCAGTTCTTTGTAGGTTTGATGACTTTGACTCTCTACTGTTGCACTGAGTAGTCCTGAGGATGTAGACCAGCAGCAGGTCCTGATGGTGTCCATCCAGCACCCTGAAGGTCTGCGCTGACCAGCTCAGACCTTCATTCTATCTTCTCCTCGTCTCTTCATCACACCTTCCAGTGGAAAACATCTCGTTTAGTTCCAATCCCAAAGAAACACTGTGAGGAGTCGTAGACCTGAGACCTGGAGACCTGAGACCTGGAGACCTGGAGACCTGAGACCTGGAGACCTGAGACCTGGAGACCTGTGACCTAAAGACCTGAGACTTGTAGACCTGAGATCTGGAGGAGGAGGAGGAGGAGGACTCCCCAGTGATGATGAAGGGTCAGCAGATATAAATATCTTGGGGTCTATCACTGTGGAGGATCAATCAGAGGCTCAGGCCTCAGGCCTCTAGAGGTCACTAGAGGTCACTGTAGGGCCGAGTAAAGAACGATTGTTTCTGTTGAAGGCGTCTTTAAAGGACCCAGAAGCTCGTTCAGTGAGAGACTCAGAGTTCTACTGAAGGTCTTTGGTTCCAGCAGCTGTTAGGTTTTTAGATTTAGCATCTTTCTGACGCCAATCGTGTTTTCTGTGACAGTTTATTATTTATTCTTTGTAATGTGTTTTCTGTCTGTTGTGCACTGTGGACTGTGTCTATTGTTGTGTGTGTGTGTGTGTGTCTATTGTTGTGTGTCTATTGTCTGTGTGTGTGTGTGTCTATTGTTGTGTGTGTGTGTGTCTATTGTTGTGTGTCTATTGTTGTCTATTGTGTGTCTGTTGTCTGTGTGTGTCTATTGTCTGTGTCTATTGTTGTCTATTGTGTGTCTGTTGTCTGTGTGTGTCTATTGTTGTCTGTGTGTGTCTATTGTTGTGTGTCTATTGTCTGTGTGTCTATTGTTGTCTATTGTTGTGTGTGTGTGTCTGTTGTTGTCTGTGTGTGTCTATTGTTGTCTATTGTTGTGTGTGTGTCTATTGTTGTCTGTGTGTGTCTATTGTTGTGTGTGCGTGTGTGTCTATTGTTGTGTGTGTGTGTCTATTGTTGTGTGTGTGTGTCTATTGTTGTGTCTATTGTTGTCTGTGTGTGTCTATTTTTGTGTGTGTGTCTATTGTTGTCTATTGTTGTGTGTGTGTGTGTGTCTATTGTTGTGTGTGTGTGTGTGTGTGTGTGTCTATTGTTGTCTATTGTTGTCTGTGTGTGTCTATTGTTGTGTGTGTGTGTCTATTGTTGTCTGTGTGAGTCTATTGTTGTCTGTGTGTGTCTATTGTTGTGTGTCTATTGTTGTGTGTGTGTGTGTGTGTGTGTCTATTGTTGTCTGTGTGAGTCTATTGTTGTCTGTGTGTGTCTATTGTTGTCTGTGTGTCTATTGTTGTCTATTGTTGTCTGTGTGTGTGTGTGTCTATTGTTGACTATTGTTGTCTGTGTTTGTCTATTGTTGTGTGTGTGTGTCTATTGTTGTGTCTATTGTCTGTGTGTGTGTCTATTGTTGTCTGTCTATTGTTGTGTGTGTGTGTGTGTGTGAGTCTATTGTTGTCTATTGTTGTCTGTGTGTGTCTATTGTTTTGTGTGTGTGTGTCTATTGTTGTGTGTGTCTATTGTTGACTATTGTTGTCTGTGTGTGTCTGTTGTTGTCTATTGTTGTGTGTGTGTGTCTGTTGGATGAATAAAGTTTTCTAATCTTGTTGTTGTCACAACATCCAGACAGCATCAGAGGACCAATCAGAGAGCCTAACCTGTCCCTCTACAGGTATGAATGTGATGTCATCAGTGATGCGGGGGGCCCGCCGGCTCGTCCTCGTGGACCCGGCTCAGCTCAGCCACTTCCTGTCTCCGCCCGTCCTCCGTCCGGCTCGAAGCTCCGCCCCCTCGCTCACCTGTGAACAGAACAGGAAGTTCGCCTCCAAACAGGTGAGTCTTGACTCGACGGTCCCGTTAGCCGGATCACGTTCAGGATGAGATCACATGAGTCAGGCTTTTCTGGCAGAATCACCATAGCAACACTTCCATGAGCCTGAATTAAAGATGATGAAGGTGATGATGAAGGTGATGATGAAGGTGATGATGAAGGTGATGATGAAGGTGGACTCATGAAAAGAACAGAATCACTGCTGATTATGAAGAACACACACACACACACTGATCCACCACACACAGTCACACACATTCAAACTGCTAGTTCTACATGTAATCCACACACACACACACACACACATACATGTACACACACACACACACACACACACACACACACACATACATGTACACACACACACACACACATATACATGATACATGAGCGCATACAGCACATCTATCCTCATCAGCATCTCTTCATTGGTATCAGTTAGATGCTCTTTGTTTTGATCTTCTTGGTGAAGAGTTGAGATCCTTCTTGTCTCTAGATCTCATTGGATGATGGTTCCATGAAGCTGCTGCCAGCAGCACGTTTAAAGACGAGTCCTGTGATTGGTCGGACTGATGAGGCTCTTAAAATGAGCCGATACATGTTCCAACACTGACGCATCAACGTGTCTGTGACGTGTCGCCGTGCTTCTTGTCTCGCCCTCTCAGCGGTGGAGGTGTTAGATGATGTCATGATGATGTCATGATGATGGTCTGGAGCTCCTCACATGAGTTCATGATCATCTCCTGCTCGTCAGCGGAGCAGAAAGAGGCTCTTTCTCTCACTTCATCTGCATCGTACTGTTAGAACATCATGGTTTCTGTGATCGACGCTTCCTCCTTCTGAAGCAGGACGATCAACGACCCTGATGACTGAAGTCTGGTTCTAGTCTGGATCTAGTGAACGAGACCGTTTGAGCGGATCAGCCTTTGAGGAACCGAGATAGCCTGACTTCAACCATCGGGTTCCTTTAAGCTGCTAACAGGACATCTGATCCACTTAGTGAACCACGAGAAACGAGGCCCTGCTGTGATGTCACCGCCTGTTTGAAACATAAACATAACATTTAAAGATGTAAACACACTAGATGTTGTGATGTGTCATCACAGGTCAAAGGTCAGAGGAAGCAGAAGGTCAAAGTGGACAAACAGGAAGTGGAGATCAGACAGAGGATGACGGCGGCGTCTCTCGCTGAGGCCATGAACAAAGACTTCGGTAAGATTCATGTTATCAATAAAGTTTATTCAAAGTGATTCAGTCTTTTCATAACAAAGTTTATTTAATGAAGATAAAGAGTTTTTTATTCTCATCGTAGTGATACGACGACAAACAATATACAAGATTAACAATTAATTAATACAACGACACGACCAGCTCACTGTCTGTAGTCCTCCTCTCTGTAGTGCTCCTCCTCTCTGTAGAGCTCCTCCTCTCTGTAGAGCTCCTCCTCTCTGTAGTGCTCCTCCTCTCTGTAGAGCTCCTCCTCTCTGTAGTGCTCCTCCTCTCTGTAGAGCTCCTCCTCTCTGTAGAGCTCCTCCTCTCTGTAGAGCTCCTCCTCTCTGTAGTGCTCCTCCTCTCTGTAGTGCTCCTCCTCTCTGTAGAGCTCCTCCTCTCTGTAGAGCTCCTCCTCTCTCTCTGTAGAGCTCCTCCTCTCTGTAGAGCTCCTCCTCTCTGTAGTGCTCCTCCTCTCTGTAGTGCTCCTCCTCTCTGTAGAGCTCCTCCTCTCTGTAGAGCTCCTCCTCTCTGTAGAGCTCCTCCTCTCTCTCTGTAGAGCTCCTCCTCTCTGTAGAGCTCCTCCTCTCTCTCTGTAGAGCTCCTCCTCTCTGTAGAGCTCCTCCTCTCTGTAGAGCTCCTCCTCTCTCTCTGTAGAGCTCCTCCTCTCTCTCTGTAGAGCTCCTCCTCTCTGTAGAGCTCCTCCTCTCTCTCTGTAGAGCTCCTCCTCTCTGTAGAGCTCCTCCTCTCTGTAGAGCTCCTCCTCTCTCTCTGTAGAGCTCCTCCTCTCTGTAGTGCTCCTCCTCTCTGTAGTGCTCCTCCTCTCTGTAGAGCTCCTCCTCTCTGTAGAGCTCCTCCTCTCTCTCTGTAGAGCTCCTCCTCTCTGTAGAGCTCCTCCTCTCTGTAGCTGGAGGAGTCTTTGTAGGATAACGTTATTTAAGGTGTGTTTCTGTCTTCAGACCACGTCTTGGAGGCTCTCCTGAACACCTCTGTGGATGTGGACTCTCTGGAGCCGGACTCGGTTCTGGAGGAGAGGTGGATTAAGGAGGTGGTGACTCGGTCGGGGATGAAGTTCAGATGGGCCAAACTGAGTGAGAGCAGAGAGAGACCCAACAGGGACGTCCAGAGGAGGTACGAGGACAGGAAGTCTTTAAAGTCACATGAATTAACCTGATGTTCATTCACGCTGTTTCTACTGCGAGCGCAGCCAATCACACACCGACCAATCAGGAAGGACTACCAACCAACCGACCAATCAGCAAGGGACTACAAACCGATGACAATGACTGGTTGGTTGGTTGGTTGGTTGGTTGATTGATTTCTGAGACCTTTTCGTGTGACCTCTGACCCCCCTCAGACCTCCAGCTGACCCGTCTCTCCTGAAGCCCCGCCCCCCGGTGGTCACCATCATGGGCCACGTGGACCACGGTAAGACCACCCTGCTGGACAGTCTGAGGAAGAGCCAGATCGTCTCCACGGAGGCCGGAGGGATCACTCAGCACATCGGAGCTTTTCTAGGTAACGTTCACCTGAAGCTTCTCATCTGCTTTCATTCAACTTTATTCACAAAATAGAGTCTAAACAAACCTAACGGTGGGTTTTTTCTTCCAGTTCAGCTGGCTACAGGTGAGAAGATCACCTTTCTGGACACTCCGGGTCACGCTGCCTTCTCCTCAATGAGAGCCCGCGGAGCCAACGCCACCGACATCGTCGTCCTGGTGGTGGCGGCCGACGACGGCGTCATGAACCAGACGGTCGAGTCCATCCAGCACGCCAGGAGAGCCAAAGGTATGAGCTCCACCTGGCAGTCACTACTGAGGGCTATTTCTAAAGTGTTTATATTTGGTTTTGACCCCGTTTACACGGTTTTCTTCTTATCTCAGTTCCGATAATCGTGGCGGTGAATAAGTGTGATAAACCTCAGGCCGACCCTCAGAGAGTCAAACAGGAGCTGCTGGCTCATGATGTCGTCTGTGAGGAGTTTGGAGGAGACGTTCAGGCGATCCACGTCTCTGCTCTCAAGGTGAACTAGTTGAGTTTAATCCACGGTGGAGCCCCCTGCAGGTCGTCTTAAAGCTGCATTCTCTCTAGTGTCCACCAGGGGGCGACTCCTCTGGTTGTATAGAAGTCTATGAGAAAATGACTCTACTTCTCTCTTGATTTATTACCTCAGTAAACATTGTAAACATGAGTTTATGGTCTCAATCTATAGTTTCAAGTCTTGTTGGTGTTTTAGGGCGACAACCTGCTGGCTCTGGCCGAAGCCACGGTGGCGCTGGCAGAGGTTTTGGAGCTGAAGGCGGAGCCTAGTGGTGCCGTGGAGGGACTCGTCATCGAGAGTCGCACCGACAAAGGCAGAGGGTGAGTCATCAGTGACCTCTAGAGACAGAACGTAACTCTGGTTCTATGAGTTCTACATGAGCTCTAGAGACAGAATGTAACTCTGTAGAACTCATAGAACCAGACCGTATGATGGTCTGGTTCTATGAGTTCTACAGACCGTATGATGGTCTGGTTCTATGAGTTCTGCAGACCGTATGATGGTCTGGTTTTCCCCTCAGTCTGGTAACGTCGGCCCTCATCCAGCGGGGGACTTTGCGGCGAGGCTGCGTCCTGGTGGCGGGGAGGAGTTGGGCTAAAGTCCGTTTCCTCTTTGATGAGAACGGGCGAGCGGTGACGGAGGCCGGGCCGAGCTCGGCGGTCGAGGTGGTGGGTTGGAAAGAGCTGCCGTCTGCTGGAGACGTCATCGTGGAGGTCGAGTCTGAGGTCAGAAATACAAACATACGACACACCGGTGGTTCGATCCCCGCTGAGCTCTGTTGTCGTCACTAATCGCCTTTCTCCGGCCGAGCGGCAGCGAGTTAACGTTTATTTTGTTGTCATCGAGCAGCAGCGAGCAAGGGAGGCGGTGGAGTGGAGGAGTCATGCAGAGGAGCAGGAGAAGCTGCAGGAGGAGCAGAGCGTCATCGAGCTCAAACAGAAGCTCCACCTGGAGGAGTACAGGAAGGAGAGGGCGGGGCTAACGCACCTGAGCTGGAGGCAGAGGAAGTCGGCTCTGTACCGAGCCAACAAGAACAAGTTCGCCGTGAGGCCGAGCGAGAGGACGCAGAAAGACGAGCTGAGCCTGCCGCTCATCGTCAAAGGTACACACACACACACAGAGCTGGGCTCTGATTGGCTGCTCTCACTGTGACATCACACCTGGGCAGGGTTTCAACAGGTGACCTGCTTCTGTTTCTAGCTTCAGTAAATGGTTTGTTTCATGAATTCAGCTGCATTGAAACACTTTGATTCATTTGAAGTGAATTATCAGTAAATCAAGAATGATTTTAAGAAACGTGACGTGAAACACGAGGTCACCAGGAGAAGTTCATGCTCAGCCTGGTTTCAAAGCCATCGTCACGGTTCCCCTCACGGCCACACTGACCGACCTTTGACCTGCAGGTGACGTGGACGGCTCGGTGGAGGCCATCCTCCACATCCTGGACGGCTACGACGCCGAGCAGCAGTGTCAGCTGGAGCTGCTTCACTTCGGCATCGGGGACGTTTCAGAGAACGACGTCAACATGGCCGACGCGTTCACAGGTAGACGCTCAGAAACCCCAGAACCAGAACCCCAGAACCTCCCGCTGACGTTCCGTCTTCCTTCAACAGGTTCCATCTACGGCTTCAACGTCGCAGCCAGCAGGTCCGTCCAGCAGCTGGCGGCGCGGCGCGGCATCCCGCTGAGGCTGCACACCGTCATCTACAAGCTGATCGACGAGCTGAAGGACGAGCTGAGCAGCAAACTGCCTCCGCTGCTCTCGGAGAACGTCGTCGGTGAGCGACCGCAGATCTGTGTTGAACGTGTTCTTCAGGAACCGATCATTCTTTAGTTTAGTAGAACTAAACTCTGCTCAAACAGACAAAGAAGAAATCAGCTGGAAGCTTAGACTGAACCAGGAAGCTCGTGTTTAATATTCCTTCATATTTACTGATCGATAGATCTGTGATGTCACTAATGTGTCGTCTTGTTGAAGACGTTACAGTCAAACGTCCATAAATCTCAAAGCGAAAACATTTGTATTTACGTCTAACGAGGACAAAAACAAACAGGAAGCGGTTCGTCTCTCTGCAGGTGAAGCGACGGTTCTCGCCATGTTTGACGTCTCCGTGGGGAAGAAGAAGGTTCCTGTTGCCGGCTGTCGGGTCCAGAAGGGTCAGCTGGACCGCCGACTCAAGTTCAGACTGATCCGAGGCCGAGATGTCGTCTGGGAGGGTGAGTCAGAACCTGGTCTACTGTGACCAGCACACATCATTTATTACCACGTTCTCATCGTTCCCTCGTGTTCCTGCAGGTTCTCTGGTGGCGTTGAAGCACCACAAAGACGAGGTCCAGACGGTGAAGTCGGGGATGGAATGCGGTCTGTCGGCCGACGGAGACGCGGACTTCAGGTCCGGTGATGTCATCGTCTGTTTCGAGGCGCTGGACACTCAGCAGGTCACTTCCTGGGATCCTGGCTTCTAAACATCACTTCCCAGCATGCACTGCTGCACAAACGGACGTAACTCGTGTAAAATGTGATAATTTAACTTTGATGATGTAAAATTGTATTTTGGACATAAATCATCTGCAACATGACGTCACTTCCTGTCGTACCGTTTAAAAGCTGAAACGAGGTCTCGTGGTTTACTGAGACACGGGGTCCTGGTCTCGTGGTTTACTGAGACACGGGGTCCTGGTCTCGTGGTTTACTGGGACACGGGGTCCTGGTCTCGTGGTTTACTGGGACACTTTGTTTAATTAAACTAGTTCAAAACAAACAAACAAACCAGTTTCTTGTTTCAGAAACACTTTTATTACAAACGTTCAGATCAAGTTCAGATCAACGATGAAACTAAACCGTTATATTCAAAAAGGAGAAATGCTGCTCTCTGATTGGACGAATCCTCAAACAGTGTTTTGTCCTTCCTGTTAAAAAGCTACAAATGAAATTACAGATCAAACATTGAAGCAAATATGAAGCTATTAAAGAGGCGACTGTTCCTTTAAGACCCGGGACCTGAAGCCGGGACCTGGACCCGCTTCACTTCCTCTTGGTCTTGGCTGGTCTAGCGAGCAGCGCCGGGTCGATCTGATCTGGTCTCAGGTCCCTGATGGAGAAGAGTCTTTGAGCACGCTCCTTCAGCGTCCCCCCACACTTCAACCCCCGAGACATCAGTTCCTCCTTCAGGACCTCCAGACCCAGAGACTCCAGATCCACCAGAGACCGACCCACCAGAGACCGACCCGGAATTCTGGGAGTCTCTGGAGGACCCTGGTCCTCTAAGGGTGTAGCGGTCTGGTCTCTGGCTGTCTCTGGAGGACCCGGATCCTCTGAGGGTCTGACGGTCTGGTCTCTGGGGGTCTCTGGAGGACCCTGGTCCTCTGAGGATGTAGCGGTCTGGTCTCTCACGGTCTCTGGAGGATCCTGACCTCCTGCAGGTCTGCTGGTCTGCTGGTCTGAGGAGCTGAAGGAGACGATGATTTTAGTGAATGTTTGCTGGATCAGGACCCGAGAGGATCAGGACCCGAGAGGATCAGGACCCGAGAGGATCAGGACCCGAGAGGATCAGGACCCGAGAGGATCAGTTTAATATAAAACACTGTTATATATTATACATAGTCGGGGGTCCCTGACCTGAAGACCTGATCTAGAGGATCCAGTTCTCTAACCTGCTGCTTTGCTCAGGCTCCGCCTCCTCTGTCTTCTGCGTCGTCATGGTAACAGCAGCAGCTCCACAGCTGGAGGAGGATGAAGACTCCTCCTCTTCATCGTCCTCTGAGCTCAGCATCTCTCCGGTCCTGTAACCATGACAACACATTTAAAAACATTAGGGGAACAGATGTTTTAATGAGTCCTCCTCCTCCTCCTCCTCCTCCTCCTCCTCCTCCTCCTCCTCCTCCTCCTCCTCCTCCTCCTCCTCCTCCTCCTCCTCCTCCTCCTCCTCCTCCTCCTCCTCCTCCTCCTCACCAGAAACAGGCTGCTGCTGCGTTGTTCTTCTTCTTCTGTTTCTTCTTCTGCGGCTGCTCTCTGAGGTCACAGTTTGTTCTCTTTGGTGCTGAGCCGTCCTTCACCTGCAGACCTGAGAGACACAAAGAGAGGTTAGAGGAGGTCACATGACATCATGATGACATCATCATAGTGGGAGGAGTCACCCTTCATCACGGAGTCCTCCAGCCTCTCTGACAGGTCGTGACACTGTCTCTGGTACTCCGGGTCACTGAACTGGTGTTTAGGTTCAGAGAGCTTCCTCTGGAGGCGCTCCACACGACGCTGCTCCTTCTGCGCCTCCCTCTCTGTCTGCTGCTGCAGCCACTCAGCCATCCTACACACCACAGAAGAAGAGGAGGTCCATTTAGTTAACAAGGAGAAGAAGAGGTTACACTTAGTTAAGAAGAAGAGGAGGCACTCCTTCTGCGCCTCCCTCTCTGTCTGCTGCTGCAGCCACTCTACACACCACAGAGGAGGAGGAGGAGCTTCTTACTCTTTGTGGTTCACGTCTCTGTCTCCTCCCACTCAGGTCTCTACAGGAGGAGAATAATGTTGCACGGTATCGATACTAAAAGGTACCGCGGTACCCGGACGTTGAAAACGATACGATGTAGCATGTGTTTAGTATCGATGCTTCATTAACACAGAGCGATCAGAGCGCGCTCGCGGCTCCGCTTCCTGTCAGGCTGCCGGCATCGACTGTGAGGGGGCGGAGCTTCTCAGCGCTCACTCGCAGCGAGTGATCGCAGCGATTCGTGCTGTTCTATTAGAGGAGGAGGAGCTCCAGAGACCGTCTGCACAACCTGTTTCAAAGCCACACAGATCAAGAGAGGCAACCTGTCAAACATGGCAACCCGTCAAACATGGCAACCCGTCAAACATGGCAACCCGTCAAACATGGCAACGCACCGTTCAGACAGACACTGTTCACAGAGTTCACAGAACGACGGGTAGTTCATTAATATCTCTCTGTAGGCTTAACACTAATAACATGTGTTCAGTGTTCAAGAAGCTGGGCAGCAACAAGCTGGTAACAAAGGGAACCGTACAGATGTTTAATTTATATTTAATATATATATTACTGTTATAGATAAACATACCAGCATCGTATCGTAAGTATTTATGGCAGCTATCGTATCAAAGTCATAATGTTGGTATCGTGACAGCCCTAGAGGAGAAGAAGGAGAACTAGTAGAAGGAGGAGAAGTGGTAGTACTCTTACTCCTTCTCGTGGTTCACGTCTCGTAGTCTCCTCCCACTCAGGTCTCGACAGGCCTCCCTGTTTGTAGTCTTTTCGATCTGAGCTCCCAGAGCTCTCAGCATGGAGCCGAACCCTGAAAACACCACAGAAGAAGAACTCGTCTTTAATCTCCTGTTTCCTGAATAACTTTTTCTTATTTTGTCTATTTGAACGCACCTCCTTTCCCTCCACGGAGGCGGGGCTCCAGGTGATAGACGGCCCCGCTCTGCAGAACGTCCTCCAGGTGAGACACGCGACCATTTCTGACCACGTAGAAATCCGTAGAAGAAAGTCCCTACAGACAACAACGTTTAAACTTCTTTAAAGATGACTTTTACAGCTTTAACAGAAGCATCATACAGATAACGATATAGATTAACCTTTAATAAGTTAAACTTTAAGGAAACGAGCTAACGAGGCTAGCCTTCTGTTTGTGTTTGTTAGCTAACGTTAGCTACTGGGCTAACACTAAAGTTAAACAGTCAGCCCGCCATTGATTCTGTTTTCCCGCATAAACCTGTCGTGAACACTCACGTGCAGCTGGAAGAACCGGTCCAGAACGTCTCCGACCAGAGACCCGTCCGGAAACAGCGAGTTAGAGAAGCGCAGAAAGGGAGAGCTCACGATCACCTCCATGTTGTTAGGTTTCTGCTTACTGCTCAGGGCGCATGCGCTGCTGCTTCTTCTTCTGCGGGCTCAACACTCCGGAAAGAGAAGAGACGTCAACACGTCATCGCGACGCTACCTGCCGTCAATGAAATTAAGTAAAGTAAAGTAAATAATGAGTTGATTTAATATTCTATTTTATTGTATATATATTGTGCATTTTTATTGCGTTATGCTAATGTTGCAAAAAAAACACTTGCGGGATTAATAAAGTAACTATTTCTCTCTCTCTCTCTCTCTCTCTCTCTCTCTCTCTCTCTCTCTCTCTCTCTCTCTCTCTCTCTCTCTCTCTCTCTCTCTCTCTCTCTCTCTCTCTCTCTCTCTCTCTCTCTCTCTCTCTCTCTTCAATACAGCTATAAAGCTGCTCCCAGTGGACAACACTAACACATCTGTGCAATATAAATACACTGTGCAATTCTACAATTATTCTGTCCGTATATATAATATTTTAGTTATTAATATTCTTTACTGTTCTATTAGTTAATAATAATAATAATAATAATACTTGTTTTGACTTTGTCTCTCGTGTGCACTATACTTGATGTTATATATATTATACTGTATGCTGCTGTCATCCTGTAAATGTCTCCGCTGCGGGACTAATAAAGGTTTATCTTGTTTTTTCTTATAAATAAAGATGCAGTACCGGGACCCACCGGGTGGCGCTGTGAGCGGCCTTCTACATCGGAAGTGACGGTGTTCTGGTTCCCCTGGTGTTGTGACAACATGGCGGCCCTGAGGAAGGTTGTTTCCAGCTTCAGGTGTGGACACCGGTTCACCTCCTGCAGGTTCTCCAGAACCTCCTTCAGCTCAGACTCCTCGGACAGAAGACCCACATCCGGGTTCTCCGCAGCCTTCGACCTGCAGTCGGAGCTCCGGCGGGAGGCAGAGAGCTCTGCGGCCGGCGGCAGCGTCTCCTCCTCCGGACAGGATCAGAGCTTCTCCTCGCTGCTCCGGAGGTCTCCGCTGGTCCAGATGGGACCAGCCAGAGACAAGGTGGTGGTCGGGAGGATCGTCCACGTGGTCCACGACGACCTGTACGTCGACTTCGGAGGGAAGTTCCACTGCGTGTGTCGACGACCGGCCGACGGAGAGAAGCTGCAGCCGGGCAGCAGGGTCCGTCTGCGGCTGCAGGACCTGGAGCTCACCGCCCGGTTCCTGGGGGCCAACACCGACACCACGCTGCTGGAGGCCCAGGCCGTACTGTTGGGACCGCTGGAGGGAAGGGAGGCCCGGGACAACCAGAACCAGGACTGATCCGGATCAGACCGCCAGAGCCCTGGTTCTGTAGAATCAGAGGTTTGTGTTTGTGGACTTTAAACGGATTATTATAATAAATATCATTTATATGAACACATTAGACATGACTCGTTCTGTTCAGGGATTCTGTTAAAACATATATGAAAATAAATATAAAGAGAACTAAATAATCACAGAAACGTTTAAATGAGACACAGAGTCGGTGGTCTGTTTCCTTTCTGTACTTTAATGAGAAAACATCCAGCGGTGGTTTGACCGAGCGGAGCCTGAACGCCTCCAGTGCCTCCTGGGATTTAACCCAGAACTCTGACTCACAGGCACAGAGCAGGTTCTCTGGTGAGATGGAGGCAGAAATACATTATGTATATATATATATATATATATACACATGTGTATATACACATGTGTATATATATATATATATATATATATATATATACATATATATATATATATATATATATATATATATATATATATATATATATATATATACACATGTGTATATAATCCTATAGAGACGTCATGTTTATATAGTCAGTTCATACATGAAGCAGCAGGAGAGGGATCAGTACTGTGATACTGTAGTAGTAGTAGTACTATAGCTATGTAGTAGTAGTAGCAGTAGCAGTAGTAGTATTAGTAGTAGTAGTACTATAGCTATGATGTTGTAGTAGTAGCAGTAGTAGTAGTGCGGTCGTGGTGTTCTTGTGACTGCAGCTCTTCATCCACACATGGTCACATAGAGCCACTGAGGAGAGAACGTCAGAATATAAACACTCAATAAAATGCATATTTATACACATTTACACACACTGGGTCTGATATATTATGTATATATAATACTCAGAATAAAGTACTGAGGTGATGATCTGAGCAATGATGTCATCGACATACTTTTTTTTAACACAAACCTCGCTGATGTTCAGTTCTGCACTTCCAGTCCCGTCCCTGTCGAGCTCCTTGAACGCCTCTAAAAAACACCACAGAAGAAGAAACACAACGTTCAGGTCACGTTGTACAAACCAAGAGTCAGTACTCTGATGTTTTACTGCAGTAAAAGTATTTTACAGTATTGGTACATTATATTAGTCACTTAGCAGAAGCTTTTATCCAAAGAGACTTACAGTCAGTGTGTTCAACATAGTGTTCAAGAGAACTACTCGTCACCAGAAGTCATGAGTTCATCTCCTTTAAACATCTCAGAGCATAAACCAGAGCAGACGTACAGAAACACACTAGCATGAACACAACCAGTGCTGAGAGGAAGGCTCAGGGTAGAGCTTCATGAAGAGGTGAGTCTTCAGCCTGATGGAAGATGGGCAGCGACTCTGCTGTCCTGACGTCAGTGGGGAGTTCATTCCACCATCGTGGGGCCAGGACAGAGAACAGAGACCGGCGGTAAAAGTACTAATACCACAGTATTAGAGGGCCCTGAAGGCAACAGAGTGAACAGAGGGCCCTGAAGGCAGCAGCAGAGTGAACAGAGGGCCCTGAAGGCAGCAGAGTGAACAGAGGGCCCTGAAGGCAGCAGCAGAGTGAACAGAGGGCCCTGAAGGCAGCAGAGTGAACAGAGGGCCCTGAAGGCAGCAGCAGAGTGAACAGAGGGCCCTGAAGGCAGCACCAGAGTGAACAGAGGGCCCTGAAGGCAGCACCAGAGTGAACAGAGGGCCCTGAAGGCAGCACCAGAGTGAACAGAGGGCCCTGAAGGCAGCACCAGAGTGAACAGAGGGCCCTGAAGGCAGCAGCAGAGTGAACAGAGGGCCCTGAAGGCAGCAGCAGAGTGAACAGAGGGCCCTGAAGGCAGCAGAGTGAACAGAGGGCCCTGAAGGCAGCAGCAGAGTGACGTACTGAACATGGCCTCCAGCTTGACGAGGCAGCAGGTGAAGTTGTCGAAGTCGATGATCTCGTTGTCGGCGTATCGAGCGACCAGCATCTGATACAGCTTGTTGTTCAGCTTGAACCCTGAGGACACACAGAGCTCAGAGGTCAGAGGTCAGAGGGTTCACAGAAACTGACCATTTAACGACGACTGGCGAGAACTTACCGCCGTTTTCCAGCGCCAGACGCATCTCGTAGGAGCTCATGCATCCGGATTTATCCAGATCGAACTCTCGGAAGATTCCCTACAGAGTCACAAGATAACGTGTTTGTTAGCTTGTAACATGACGACTTCCTGTTAGACTACACAAACATGACGACTTCCTGTTAGACTACAGAAACATGACGACTTCCTGTTAGACTACAGAAACATGACGACTTCCTGTTAGACTACAGAAACATGACGACTTCCTGTTAGACTACACAAACATGACGACTTCCTGTTAGACTACAGAAACATGACGACTTCCTGTTAGACTACAGAAACATGACGACTTCCTGTTAGACTACAGAAACATGACGACTTCCTGTTAGACTACACAAACATGACGACTTCCTGTTAGACTACAGAAACATGACGACTTCCTGTTAGAATACAGAAACATGACGACTTCCTGTTAGACTACAGAAACATGACGACTTCCTGTTGGACTACACAAACATGACGACTTCCTGTTAGACTACAGAAACATGACGACTTCCTGTTAGACTACAGAAACATGATGACTTCCTGTTGGACTACAGAAACATGACGACTTCCTGTTAGACTACAGAAACATGACGACTTCCTGTTAGAATACAGAAACATGACGACTTCCTGTTAGAATACAGAAACATGACGACTTCCTGTTAGACTACAGAAACCTGACGACTTCCTGTTAGAATACAGAAACATGACGACTTCCTGTTAGACTACAGAAACATGATGACTTCCTGTTGGACTACAGAAACATGACGACTTCCTGTTAGACTACAGAAACATGACGACTTCCTGTTAGAATACAGAAACATGACGACTTCCTGTTAGAATACAGAAACATGACGACTTCCTGTTAGACTACAGAAACATGACGACTTCCTGTTAGAATACAGAAACATGACGACTTCCTGTTAGACTACAGAAACCTGATGACTTCCTGTTGGACTACAGAAACATGTCATCGTCGGTTATGTGTTAGTGAAATGCACTCTGGGAGTTGTGGTCTTTATAAGCATATACTGTATGTTCTAACACAGGTTCCTCGTGTTTTGGTTCCACGTTCTCCTCAGAAGTTCCTCCTCTGAACTCACCAGCCACTTCCTGATCTTGTTCCACAGAACCTGGAACTCCAGCAGACCAAGTCGAGCGCTGCCGTCTTTCTGAGCTCGAGTTAAGAAGAAGTGAAGAAGACTGAACAAATGTTTCAAAATAAAAGCCTTGTTAGGAAATGAAGAGCTTCCTCTCTGCTGAAATGCTGAGGGGCTTTTAATTTGAAATGAATACAGGAAGTGGACAGAAGCGTTGCGTTTGAATTAACAGCAGATCAGAAAATAAGGTTTAAAACTCAAATATGACAAAATGTACTTATCAAATAAATATAAACCGGTTTCAAATAAAGGATTTACAATCATTTAAGGACGTTAACCATGAAACCCAAATATTGATTATTTCTGCTGAGAAACTAATTCTCAGTTTATAGACTTCCTTCTTTTAACCCGTTGGGCTTGAGCAAAAATAACTAAACAAAAAAAACAGCAATAACAAGCAGAACCAGCAGAACCAGAACAAACAGAACTAACAGAACCAGCAGATGGAGGATACGTCCATAAGGCTGACCATGGCTCTGCAGGACTCAATGCTGAAACCATCAGTCTGAAGATCTCTGTCTGTAAACAACCACAGAAGAAGAAATGACGTGAACCAGTGAGAACATTTGAACATCAGAAGCATCAGAACTTACGTTTGGACACGACCCGGTTGAGGATGGTCCTGAGCTCTCTGACTGAGATCTCCATGTCCTGATGAGAGGAAACACGTTGATATAAACTATGTGTTTTATGTTTCATTTCTTCTTCTTCTTATTATTATTATCCAGAAACTCACGTCTCCAGACAGCTGAGCGAACATGGACCTGAAGGAGTCGTCGACATCGTCCGCTGAGATTTCCTTCTGCAGAGAACAACAGCAGCAAGATAAAAGGTCATCACGACACAAAGCCAGCAGTTTAGTTTAGTTATTACTGTGATAAAATATGTTATAACAGTTTAGTTATTACTGTGATAAAATATGTTATAACAGTTTAGTTATTACTGTAATAAAATATATGTTACAACAGTTTAGTTATTACTGTAATAAAATATATGTTACAACAGTTTAGTTATTACTGTAATAAAATATGTTATAACAGTTTAGTTATTACTGTTATAAAATATATGTTATAACAGTTTAGTTATTACTGTTATAAAATATATGTTCAAAAAGTTTAGTTTAGTTATTACTGTTAAAAAATATTTGTTATAAAAGTTTAAAATATATGTTCAATGTATATAAAATAGACTTTTACTTTTATATAAACAGATGATTTGCATCATTTGTATCCAAATGAAAATTCAACCACAAGAAGTTCAAACTTGAATTGAAAAGTATAAAATGCTACAAATAAACATAAAGGTTAGTTTTGATTCTAAAGAGAGTAAAAGATGAAGAGCAGCTGATGATTCATCAAGAGGAAGAAGATCATTTTCTTTTATACGTTGAGAAGTAAATGTTTTAGAATGTGATATAAAGAAAGACTTCGTTCCTCACCTCTTCTTCAAAGTTGGCCACCACGTCGTCGTCCATCTCCCTGCAGAGATCAACACAGCGTCACTTCATCCATAATCAATATTAATACATCACTAGAATCACTAGGACTCACTCGGTCTCCGACTGTTTCTCCGTGAACACCCTCAGGACGAAATCGGCCTCCTTTGAGGGTTCGAAGGTGGAGGGGACGATCAGGTACTCGCCCGGCGGGAGGCGGAGCCTAGCGCTCACCTCTCGCAGGTTGATGAAGGTCTCAGATCGAGCGCAGGAGGAGTGACGCAGGAAGAAGTCCTTCTTCATGTGCACGCTGGGACAGCCGCGGTGCTGCCGGACAGACGGACGCGTTAGAGTTCATGAACCGAGTGTTTTACATTAAAGTGTTTATGTGTTTTCTGACTCACCTCCTCAGGGATCTGTGGGGGGGCAAAGAAGAAAAGTCACAAAACAGCGTGATCGTCTCTGATGACATGCTAACGTGCTAATCAGGGTGCTAACGCACTATTAGCTGGTTGCTAAGCAATTCTCATGTAGTTACTAAAGGGTTCAGGGTGGTGGTCATTATGGGGTTTAAAATGTTAACAATAATATAATAATAATATAATAATAATAATAATAATAATAATGGTTAACTTGTTCGGGTGTTTAAGGTGGTCACTGGGCTGTCAACACATGTTCTCAATTTGAATAGTATAGAATGTAATATTATAAATATAAATACATAAACTGTGTACTATTGATTGTACAGCAGCCAGAGAATAGCGCTGTGTTTGCATCCGTTTGACCTCTGACCTCGTAGACGGCGAAGCCGATGGTGTGGACGTCCTGGCCTTGGCGGCGGAAGCGGCGGCGGTCTTTCTGCATCAGAGCCACCAGGAAGCTGCAGGACGCCTCGTCGTCCTCGGGGTCGTCGTCCTCCTCCAGCAGAGAGATCTTGTACTGAGGGTTGATCCAGAACGTGTCTGCAGGGAGGCATCATGGGATATGTAGTTTTCATTAGCAAAGAATGGTGTAATGTGTACACATCAAACCCTAGCTGGGTTCAAGCAAGCTGTCTCATCTTTGGGCACTTAAACTATATTTAAACTGTGGTACAAATATATAGAATGTATAATATATTATGTATAGTGCTGGGCAACAATTAACATTTTTAATCGCAATTAATCGCATGATTATTCTGCGATTGTTATGTTAAAGTTCATAATGAATCTAAAGTAGTGTGTTGAGCTCTTGTATGTTAAAGTGCTGCTCTATGAACTAAAGGTCAACAACATTTGGTTTAAACACTTTAAACTCATCAGGTTCTTGTTAACAGCAGGATTCTCTTCACACAGCAGCAGTTATAACACAGTTATAATGATTCTGATCATAGATATGAATGAATCAAGCGGACATAAAAATGTCCGCTTGATAATAAATAAAAAAACTGCGTTAATGTGAGATACAATAGTCGGCGTTAATTAATTAAGGCGTTAACACGATAATAATGCATTAACTTGACCAGCCTAATTATGTATCATCGTTAATTGTGTTTGTAGATGTTTAGTAAACAACATTGTGTTTGAACGGTCCAGGACTGGTTCAGGTTTATAGTTAGGACTGGTTCAGGTTCATAGTTAGGGCTGGTTCAGGTTTATAGTTAGGGCTGGTTCAGGTTTATAGTTAGGGCTGGTTCAGGTTTATAGTTAGGGCTGGCTCAGGTTTATAGTTAGGACTGGTTCAGGTTTATAGTTAGGACTGGTTCAGGTTTATAGTTAGGACTGGTTCAGGTTCATAGTTAGGGCTGGTTCAGGTTTATAGTTAGGACTGGTTCAGGTTCATAGTTAGGGCTGGTTCAGGTTTATAGTTAGGGCTGGTTCAGGTTCATAGTTAGGGCTGGTTCAGGTTTATAGTTAGGACTGGTTCAGGTTCATAGTTAGGGCTGGTTCAGGTTTATAGTTAGGACTGGTTCAGGTTCATAGTTAGGGCTGGTTCAGGTTTATAGTTAGGACTGGTTCAGGTTCATAGTTAGGGCTGGTTCAGGTTTATAGTGAGGACTGGTTCAGGTTCATAGTTAGGGCTGGTTCAGGTTCATAGTTAGGGCTGGTTCAGGTTTATAGTTAGGGCTGGTTCAGGTTTATAGTTAGGACTGGCTCAGGTTTATAGTTAGGACTGGTTCAGGTTCATAGTTAGGGCTGGTTCAGGTTCATAGTTAGGACTGGTTCAGGTTCATAGTTAGGACTGGCTCAGGTTTATAGTGAGGACTGGTTCAGGTTCATAGTTAGGGCTGGTTCAGGTTCATAGTTAGGGCTGGTTCAGGTTTATAGTTAGGGCTGGTTCAGGTTTATAGTTAGGACTGGCTCAGGTTTATAGTTAGGACTGGTTCAGGTTCATAGTTAGGGCTGGTTCAGGTTCATAGTTAGGACTGGTTCAGGTTCATAGTTAGGACTGGCTCAGGTTTATAGTTAGGACTGGCTCAGGTTTATAGTTAGGACTGGTTCAGGTTTATAGTTAGGGCTGGTTCAGGTTTATAGTTAGGACTGGCTCAGGTTTATAGTTAGGACTGGTTCAGGTTCATAGTTAGGACTGGCTCAGGTTTATAGTTAGGACTGGCTCAGGTTTATAGTTAGGGCTGGTTCAGGTTCATAGTTAGGGCTGGCTCAGGTTTATAGTTAGGACTGGTTCAGGTTCATAGTTAGGGCTGGTTCAGGTTCATAGTTAGGACTGGTTCAGGTTCATAGTTAGGACTGGCTCAGGTTTATAGTTAGGACTGGCTCAGGTTTATAGTTAGGACTGGTTCAGGTTTATAGTTAGGGCTGGTTCAGGTTTATAGTTAGGACTGGCTCAGGTTTATAGTTAGGACTGGTTCAGGTTCATAGTTAGGACTGGCTCAGGTTTATAGTTAGGACTGGCTCAGGTTTATAGTTAGGACTGGTTCAGGTTCATAGTTAGGGCTGGTTCAGGTTCATAGTTAGGACTGGTTCAGGTTCATAGTTAGGACTGGCTCAGGTTTATAGTTAGGACTGGCTCAGGTTTATAGTTAGGACTGGTTCAGGTTTATAGTTAGGGCTGGTTCAGGTTTATAGTTAGGACTGGCTCAGGTTTATAGTTAGGACTGGTTCAGGTTCATAGTTAGGACTGGCTCAGGTTTATAGTTAGGACTGGCTCAGGTTTATAGTTAGGGCTGGTTCAGGTTCATAGTTAGGGCTGGTTCAGGTTTATAGTTAGGGCTGGTTCAGGTTTATAGTTAGGGCTGGTTCAGGTTCATAGTTAGGGCTGGTTCAGGTTTATAGTTAGGGCTGGTTCAGGTTTATAGTTAGGACTGGTTCAGGTTCATAGTTAGGGCTGGTTCAGGTTTATAGTTAGGGCTGGTTCAGGTTCATAGTTAGGGCTGGTTCAGGTTCATAGTTAGGGCTGGTTCAGGTTTATAGTTAGGACTGGTTCAGGTTTATAGTTAGGACTGGTTCAGGTTTATAGTTAGGACTGGTTCAGGTTCATAGTTAGGGCTGGCTCAGGTTTATAGTGAGGACTGGTTCAGGTTCATAGTTAGGGCTGGTTCAGGTTTATAGTTAGGGCTGGTTCAGGTTCATAGTTAGGGCTGGTTCAGGTTTATAGTTAGGGCTGGTTCAGGTTTATAGTTAGGACTGGTTCAGGTTTATAGTGAGGGCTGGTTCAGGTTTATAGTTAGGACTGGTTCAGGTTTATAGTTAGGGCTGGTTCAGGTTTATAGTTAGGGCTGGTTCAGGTTTATAGTTAGGGCTGGTTCAGGTTTATAGTTAGGGCTGGTTCAGGTTTATAGTTAGGACTGGTTCAGGTTTATAGTTAGGGCTGGTTCAGGTTTATAGTTAGGACTGGTTCAGGTTTATAGTTAGGGCTGGTTCAGGTTTATAGTTAGGGCTGGTTCAGGTTTATAGTTAGGGCTGGTTCAGGTTTATAGTTAGGGCTGGTTCAGGTTTATAGTTAGGGCTGGTTCAGGTTTATAGTTAGGGCTGGCTCAGGTTTATAGTTAGGGCTGGTTCAGGTCTATAGTTAGGGCTGGTTCAGGTCTATAGTGAGGACTGGTTCAGGTTCATAGTTAGGGCTGGTTCAGGTTTATAGTTAGGACTGGTTCAGGTTCATAGTTAGGGCTGGTTCAGGTTTATAGTTAGGACTGGTTCAGGTTCATAGTTAGGGCTGGCTCAGGTTTATAGTGAGGACTGGTTCAGGTTCATAGTTAGGGCTGGTTCAGGTTTATAGTGAGGACTGGTTCAGGTTTATAGTGAGGACTGGTTCAGGTTCATAGTTAGGGCTGGTTCAGGTTTATAGTTAGGGCTGGTTCAGGTTCATAGTTAGGGCTGGTTCAGGTTTATAGTTAGGGCTGGTTCAGGTTTATAGTTAGGACTGGTTCAGGTTTATAGTGAGGACTGGTTCAGGTTTATAGTGAGGACTGGTTCAGGTTTATAGTTAGGACTGGCTCAGGTTTATAGTGAGGACTGGCTCAGGTTTATAGTTAGGGCTGGTTCAGGTTTATAGTTAGGGCTGGTTCAGGTTTATAGTTAGGGCTGGTTCAGGTTTATAGTTAGGGCTGGTTCAGGTTTATAGTTAGGACTGGTTCAGGTTTATAGTTAGGGCTGGCTCAGGTTTATAGTTAGGGCTGGTTCCATCATTATTCTCCTTACCACTGCCATTATATGAATAACTCATGTCTTTATTAATAGTTAATAACTAATGGTTAATGAAGGGTTATTATGAACGTCCTCACTGGCATGGTTCCTGCAGCCTCCGGCGGTGCTTCCTCTTCTCCAGCCGCCCTCAAACATTGTCGTGGTCCAGAACCTGGTGGAGTCCTGGCTGAGAGCGTCCGGGGTCAGATTACAGATCTCCAGTCGGGAGAACTGACGCAAAAACTCCTGGAAAGACATCCTAACAGACAGACGGACATTTTACCGTCTGCATCCTGTAAGAACCCTGACCCTCCTCCACACTCCAAACCTACCAGAACTCTCCGTCCTCCATTTTACAGAGCAGCTCGTCTTTCTCTGCAGAGTCGACGGAGCTCCACTCTGAGGAGCTGAAACACAAATGTGTGGTTAGGATGAAAAACACAGACGACCCGTTTGGTCATAGAAACAGTTTGAAAGCACTGACCTGTCGCTCCAGGCTCCGGTCCACTCCACCTGACCCCAGGGGTTCCTGATCCGGATCAGACGCTCCTGCCGGCCTCGGTAGTCCACCTGCAGAGAGACAGGAAGACAAACATCCAAAAGTCCGACACAAAGACCGGATCCTGTATGCCGGGTCAGTGTTGATGTGACGAAGGTGAGCTCACCTGTCGGAGTCCGGTCACAGAGTAGGCGTGGCCTTTCACCAGCTTCTTGAAGGTAACCGCCTCCATGTCCAAAGAACTGGTGATCTGAGGAGACGAGTAACACACAGAGCCGCTGATTCCTCCTGAACACTAAAGGAGAGCGCCGTCCCTTGAGAAAATCCATTTATTTTTATTGTAATTCAACTTTAACCAGATAACTTTAACCAGATAAAACCAGATAAAATCTCTTTTTCGATGGCGATTTGGCCAAAAAGGCAGCAAAGTGAAACGTGGCTTAAACGTCTTTTAACACAAAACATTACAGAGTAGAAACAAAGTGTATTACACGTATAGACACAAAGACAAAAAGGCTTCAAGACATGACAACATGGTTACAGATTGTTTGTTTGTGCTAAAAACTTCTGTTAACTTTTGGTTAAAACTGGTCAGAGAGATGAGGGAGTCTACAGTGAGTCTAGTCTGCAGGTCATTCCAGGACCAGAGGGCCGTAGTACAAACCTGTGTATATACTGTATATATATCCAATAAACTAATGCTGTATCCTGCACACAGTGATGAGTTTGAAACAAATCTTAAAGCAGCATTATAAAGCAGGTCAAGTAAGGCCAAAGTGGGCCGTCATCAAATCCGTCCCAATCTGAAAAGATAAATAGCACACAGGATGTAAATGATTTCTTAGTGTGACTGACGTCTATGGAGCAGCCCAGCAGTGATTCTCTCTCTAAAGCTTTACTGATGATACGATGAAGATCTCTGGGAGCTTTCTTCAGCTCGTACATCTCCGACACTCCGCCGGTAAAGTCCTCGAAACCCTCAGTGGTGCTGCCTCCGGACAACGCCTCGTACGAGCCATTCAGCCTGAAAACACACGGTAAACACTCGGTAAACACTCGGTAAACACTCAAGAAACACACAGTAAACACACGGTAAACACTCAAGAAACACACAGTAAACACACAGTAAACACACGGTAAACACTTAAGAAACACACAGTAAACACACGCTAAACACACAGTAAACACACGGTAAACACTCTGTAAACACTCGGTAAACACTCAAGAAACACACAGTAAACACACGGTAAACACTCAAGAAACACACAGTAAACACACGCTAAACACACAGTAAACACACGGTAAACACTCTGTAAACACTCGGTAAACACTCAAGAAACACACAGTAAACACTCGGAAAACACTCGGAAAACACTCGGAAAACACTCAGTAAACACACGGTAAACATTCGGAAAATACATTGTTTTTGCAGTTTACAGTTTACGATAAAAAGAACATTGGAGCAGCTGAACCTGATTTCACTCAACACAATGATCAGAATTCAAGAGTCTGACCGTCTAAAACCTTTTTCTCAGCCAGTTGCTGGTCTTAAGGTTAGATCCGGTTCAGATTCAGGTCTTAGGGTTATATAGGGTTAGATCCGGATCAAGTTAAGGTCTTACTTGGCGTAGGCCTTCTCCAGCAGGGCGCTCCAGAACTCGCTGCCTTCAGCCGAGTGAACGAACATCAGCTCTCCGTCTTTGACCGGCAGACGGTCGTCGATCACAACGTCCACCCACTCACCAAACTGCCAGAACTGAGATGAACAGAAACAGATAATCATTAAAATGATCAGTCTTCTGAGAATAAAATGTCATGAAAGACTCTTTAGTGGCCATCGTGTCTCTAAATCATCGCTCTCTACTTTGTTTTTCATAACCAAAACACAAGCTTCCTAAGTTCCGCTTGAACGCACAAACAGGTGAGTGGGTGTGGCCTCTGAACAGGTGGATTCTCACCTGGAAGTGGAAGATGCCGGCATATTCGCGGTCGAAGTTCTGACCGTGAGGAACGACGCGATGCAGCAGCCGGTCGTTCAGAGTCAGAGACCCGATAGCAGCGAGCAGCCAGCAGTCTCCTGGAGAATGACCAGAGTTAATACAGATGTAGAGACACTTCAACTACCTTCAGAACCAGAGTTAATACAGATGTAGAGACACCAACTACCTTCAGAACCAGAGTTAATACAGATGTACATACACTTCAACTACCTTCAGAACCAGAGTTAATACAGATGTAGAGACACTTCAACTACCTTCAGAACCAGAGTTAATACAGATGTACATACACTTCAACTACCTTCAGAACCAGAGTTAATACAGATGTACATACACTTCAACTACCTTCAGAACCAGAGTTAATACAGATGTACATACACTTCAACTACCTTCAGAACCAGAGTTAACACAGATGTACAGACACTTCAACTACCTTCAGGTCTTAACGTCAACACAGCTTTCCACTATTACTCTGCATTTCCACCACTTTCAGATCTCCCACTTCCACTGCGTGCAACCTTGAACTGTCTTTTGTCTTCGCTGGCTCTTCATCTACTTCCGTCAGTAACATTTAACAGGAAGCGTTAACTTGGTAACTGAACATCAGCTGACTCCATTATCCTGAACAGACACTCTGATGGTCTGTGGGGACATGCTAATGCTAGGCTAAGCGCTAACGTCAACAACAACATTAGCTGCTTTCACATTAAGCTGCTAATGTTTCTGGCTAATGGAGTCTTCATTCACTGATCAATGAACTGATCAATACAAGGTCAGACCTGACGGACTGAGTGCTGCCTTCAGGTGCAGATTGTTCAGTGTATATGTACTTTATATATAGTATATGTTTGTGTATGTACTGTTTATATGTACATCATATGTGTATATATATCAGAATCAGAAGTTTGGTATGTTACACATACAAGGAATCTGACATGGTGGGTGGTGCATAACAAACAATCAACAACAATATGTACATCATATGTGTGTATATATGTACATCATATGTGTGTATATATGTACATCATATGTGTGTATATATGTACATCATATGTGTGTATATATGTACATCATATGTGTGTATATATACATAGTATTTACATACTTTGATGAGGACACACAGACTGAACTCTTTGTTTACTTTCTGACTCACACAGTCAGCTGGTCTCTTAGCAATCGTCGTCAAGGGAAGTTCCCTCCAAACCCAGTTTATGAGGTCATATGACCCGCTGTGTGAGGTCACATGACCAGTGGACTCACCCAGCGCTCCCTGACAGATGTCCGTCCTGGTGGCTCCGCCCACAATGAACTGGGGGTTCTCCGTCAGCTCCTGAGACAACCAATCAGAGACGACCGTTACATCATCGCTGTTATTGTCTCTATAATTATCACACGCACACACATTGAATTGGTTCGTCTCTTTCTTTATTGATGCCGGTGCTACTTTATATTCACTCTAAACACACATCAACATGCTAACATGCTAACATGCTAAATCTTCCAGCTGTGGCTCCACACATGATGTTTGTGGTTAAGCTTTCTACCAAGCACTCACTGTCTTCTTCTGATACTCTCAGTTCTGTTTGATTTATCTGTCTGAACCAACTCTTCACTTCCTGCCACAAACAGGAAGCAGCTTCTGGTTCAGCCAATCACAGGCCTCAGATTGAGATCAATGAGTCCTTTTTACAGTTTTGGGTCCTTACCGTCGGTCTCTTCCACTCCACCCCTCTGGTTTTGGCGGTAAACGGTCCGAGCTCCTTGAAGCCCAGTGAGGCCGGTTCTGCGGGGAACATTGGGTCCTGGAACAGGGATCCGTTCTGCTGACAGTCCTCCTTCAGGGCCTGGAAGTCCTGGTTCTGGTAGAGTACGGCCTGCTGGACCGAGCCAAGACCACCGGCCCTCTGCCGGTCCTTCCGGATCTGCCCAGACACGCCTCCAAACATCCTGACCCACAACACACCAGAGAAACTATTAGGGGATGGACCGGCTCATTGTTCATGTTCCCATTGAGATGAATTGTAACTTTTCATCAGGCCAAAGATGTATCAACAGTTAGCTAATGTTAGCTAACGCATTAGCATTTAGCATGTGTCTCACAGATTGAAGACTTTCCATCAGATCACAGAGATAAATATAAACATGGAGACGTTTGTACCTGATCTCCGTCCAATGGGCTCGTAGGAAGCTGACAGGAAACAGAAGTCTGGTTAGTTGATTAGATACTGGTGACCAGTCAGAGTTACAACAATAGAGAACACCTGCACACAGGCAGCTCACACAGGTATGAGAACACCTGCACACAGGCAGCTCACACAGGTATGAGAACACCTGCACACAGGCAGCTCACACAGGTATGAGAACACCTGCACACAGGCAGCTCATACAGGTATGAGAACACAAGCAGCTCATACAGGTATGAGAACACCTGCACACAGGCAGCTCACACAGGTATGAGAACACAGGCAGCTCACACAGGTATGAGAACACAGGTAGCTCACACAGGTATGAGAACACAGGTAGCTCACACAGGTATGAGAACACCTGCACACAGGCAGCTCACACAGGTATGAGAACACAGGCAGCTCATACAGGTATGAGAACACAGGTAGCTCACACAGGTATGAGAACACCTGCACACAGGCAGCTCACACAGGTATGAGAACACCTGCACACAGGCAGCTCACACAGGTATGAGAACACAGGTAGCTCACACAGGTATGAGAACACCTGCACACAGGCAGCTCACACAGGTATGAGAACACAGGTAGCTCACACAGGTATGAGAACACCTGCACACAGGCAGCTCACACAGGTATGAGAACACCTGCACACAGGTAGCTCATACAGGTATGAGAACACAGGCAGCTCATACAGGTAGAGGAGAATAAAGTCTCCATGATTATTCATATTTCATTTGGAGGCTAATTGTTACAAGTGCTCCGTTTTTTTACAGGAACTTTTCAGGTAAATTACACAAAGTAAATAATTAATTGATGACTCAGAATAATACTAAACTATCTTCAGTGTGATCGACTGAACTCATCTCTGTCCAATCAATGAGGCAGACTGAGAGCAGCTGACTCAGCACTTTGGAAGCTCTGCGTTTCCTGGAGCGGCACCAAAATACCAGACTGACCAGGACCAGACCAGGACCAGACCAGTACTGGTCTGGTCCTGGTCTGGTATTAATCTGGTCCTGGTCTGGTATTAGTCTGGTCCTGGTCTGGTATTAGTCTGGTCCTGGTACTGGTCTGGTACTGGTCTGGTACTGGTCTGGTCCTGGTCTGGTCCTGGTCTGGTATTAGTCTGGTCCTGGTCTGGTCCTGGTCTGGTATTAGTCTGGTCCTGGTCTGGTATTAGTCTGGTACTGGTCTGGTCCTGGTCTGGTCCTGGTCTGGTCCTGGTCTGGTACTGGGATCAGACTGTTGAGTTTATTAAGAAACAAATATTCACATTTAAAAAGCAGAAACAAGTGATTTTTTGGGCTTTTTCTTAACCTTTAAATGATGAAGTATTTATCAAACTTGTGATATAATTTCACGTTTGATTAATAAACTAAAGACTTTATACAGCGGGGCCCTCGGGGCCCTCAGGGGCCTCTGAGAGTCTGTTAACTGGTTATGAATATTATGACCGTTTTTATTATTGTATTATTCATGAAACATTTGATTCACTTTATTAAGTGTCTGTCCTTATTCTCTTATTATTTCTTATTTAATGTTAGTTTACTGATGTTTTCTAAACATTAATATTCTTTCACAGTAAAAAACATCCTCATGAATATTTACACTTTGACTGTAAACTGGATGTAAACACATCGAACACACACAGGACTCCTCTGATTGGTTCACAAAGAGCATAAACAGTTTCTGCTGAATCAACCTGAAATCAATGAAAACAGCTGATCAGTGGATCAGAGAACACGCGCTCACAGAGACCAGCACAGACCAGAGACCAGCAGAGACCAGAGACCAGCACAGACCAGCACAGACCAGAGACCAGCACAGACCAGCACAGACCAGAGACCAGCACAGACCAGTGAAACACACTCACCGTGTCGGTCCTCCGTCTCCACAGCAGTACAGTAAGAAGTAGTCGGCCCACACGGTGCAGTACTAGCAGTATTAGTAGCAGTACTAGCTCTCGTGCAGTACTGGATGCTCTGCTGCAGGACCGAGCCCCGCCCGACGGGAGGGGCGGGGCTACACCGTCATCATCAAGTTAAAGAAAACACCATCATGTTAACATATATTACGTCAACATATTATAATGTTAGTATTCTAATCTGAACAATAATAAAAAGAATGAAACATTTTATTAATTTCTGGTCTGCTCATCTTACAACACGCAGAGGGATGACGTCATCACGGTGACGTCTTCAGCTGTCTTTTCTTTTGTTTTCCTCCTGATGAAATGAGAAACAGCGCCCCCCCTGCACCATTACAGTACAGTCAGGTCAGAGAGGGTACTGCACCCAGTAGTAGCCCTGTTATTAAAAATAATAATTATTCAAATATAGGATTAAACTTTGAGATGTGAACCTTCTAATCCAGGCCAATAGTTTTGGTGATTAAAAATAATAAATTGTTTTTCAAATGATCAAAGCTATTGTTATGAGTATTTGATTATTAGTGTTTTATTTATTTATTTTAAATCCACAGTGGGGAAACTCGTTCTCTGCATTTGACCCATCCAGGGAGCAGTTAGGGGTTCAGTGCCTTGCTCAGGGACACTTCGACACATGTAGCAGCCAGGGATCGAACCTCCGACCCAGTGAGCCACGGTCGCTCCATTGTTGTCTATCATCATATAATGTTTTGAAGTTAATAAATAATATTCTCTCAACTTGTTCATTTATTTACGTGATGATGACAAGCTGATAGGAGGAAGAGACACAAGAGTCACAGAGCAAAGGATTGTGGGTAACTTTATTGACCGTATATGAAACTTTAGGAGGAACAGGAAGAGGATCTTCTGACGACTCAGATCATCGCGAAGTTTAACCACTGCAGGAGGAAGACAGAGAGAGACCGTGTCAACTGGTTTATTCTGGTTCTGGACCAGGTTCTGGACCTGTTTCTGGACCAGGTTCTGGTCTCTTCAGACCCTGAATGTGTTACCTGGTTGAAGTCGAGCTCGATGGAGCCGCTGTCGTGGGCGTCGAGATTCTTAAAGATCTCTGAGGAGGAAAGAGGAGGCACATGTTAGCTAGCTACGTTAGCTCACTAGCTAGGCTACGTTAGCTAGCTAGCATCTTTGGGGGCATAAGATAGAACCATTTTTTAAATTATTTACACTTTTGTGTTTTGATCAGGTTTTTGTGTACAAGGTCTAAAGACTAGAATACCTATGATGCCGATGCCCCGGTTACTGAATTCACCCAGAACTGACCCCAGAATGTTTTCAGTATCCTCAACACGCGACCCTTAGCTTCAGCTCACCGTGACATCATTTGAACGTTTTACTGAGATGCACCCTGGGAGTCGTAGTCTAAAGTAGAGAAACACTCACTGAACATCATCTCCAGCCTCATCAGACAGCCGACGAAGTTGTCGAAGTCGATGGTCATGTCGGGGTCTGAGTAGCGAGCCACCAGAAGCTGGTAGATGGCGTTGTTGAGAGTGAAGCCTGGAGGAGCACAACACACCGTCATCATGCTAACGCTAACGTGTTCTCAGAGTATGTTAATGATACTAACAATGCTAACGAAAATAACACTGCTAACAAAGCTAGAACTGCTAATGAAGTGAACATTGCTAACAAAGCTAACACTGCTTCTTCTGCTAAAGAAGCTAACACAGCTGAAGAAGCTAACACAGCTAAAGAAGCTAACACAGCTGAAGAAGCTAACACAGCTGAAGAAGCTAACACAGCTGAAGAAGCTAACACAGCTAAAGAAGCTAACATTGCTAATGAAGCTAACACAGCTAAAGAAGCTAACACAGCTAAAGTAGCTAACATTACTAAAGAAGCTAACACTAAAAAAACAGAATACAGTCATGACATTAATTTAGAGAGCAACACATCACAGCAGAGAAACAAGAAGAAGAAGAAAAACCTCTTCCTCAAGAGGAAACCGTCTCATTTAGAGGGTAAACAACTATTCTTGTTTTTATTCTTGTTATTATTGACGACATTCATCCCACTTTGGATGCTTATATTGCTAAAGAAGCTAACACTGCTAACAAAGATTACACTGCTTATACTGCTAAGAAGAAGAAGTAGAAGAACTGACCTGCGTCTTTGAAGGCCACTCTCATCTCTGGAGTGCTCATCGTCCCTGAATTATCAGTGTCGTTCTTCTTGTAGATGGTCTGCGTGCACACACACACACACACACAGCTGTTGATCTTTGTCCTCAGGTGAGTTCAGGTGTTTGGATGTAAAGGTCAAAGGTCTTACCAGGTATCTCTGCACCTTCTTCCACAGAGTGGCGAACTCTCCGAGGCCGAGCTTCCCGTTCCCACTGTCCTTCTTAGCAGTTAAGAATACATCCTGGTGCTTTAAGATCACATCCTGGTACTTTAAGATCACATCCTGGTACTTTAAGATCACATCCTGGTACTTTAAGATTACATCCTGGTACTTTAAGATTACATCCTGGTACTTTAAGATCAGATTCTGGTACTTTAAGATTACATCCTGGTACTTTAAGATCACATCCTGGTACTTTAAGATCACATCCTGGTACTTTAAGATCAGATTCTGGTACTTTAAGATCACATCCTGGTACTTTAAGATCACATCCTGGTTCTTTAAGATCACATCCTGGTACTTTAAGATCACATCCTGGTACTTTAAGATCACATCCTGGTACTTTAAGATCACATCCTGGTACTTTAAGATCACATCCTGGTACTTTAAGATCACATCCTGGTACTTTAAGATCACATCCTGATACTTTAAGATCACATCCTGGTACTTTAAGATAACATCCTGGTACTTTAGGAATACATCCTGGTACTTTAAGATCACATCCTGGTACTTTAAGATAACATCCTGGTACTTTAAGATCACATCCTGGTACTTTAAGATAACATCCTGGTACTTTAAGATCACATCCTGGTACTTTAAGATAACATCCTGGTACTTTAGGAATACATCCTGCCACTTTAAGATTACAAGATTTACAACCAGAGGAAACATCTGCAGGACAGATGTTCAGTGTTCACTCGGAGGAAACATGAACACTGAGAACTTACTTCTAATTTCCGATATTTCAGACTGAAAAATGCTGCTTAAAGGAACAATATAATAATACAAATTTATTTTTCCATTGTTGTTTGAACTTCACTTTAAACACTTCCACAAATAAACATATGTTCCTGTTTCTTAGCTCACTAGCTAAGGTTAGCTAGTGAGCTAACCTTAGTTAGTAAGCTAACTTTAGCTGCTCTGCTTCTAAAGGATACGTCCATCAGGTTCACCATGACCCTGGAGGTCTCCATACTGAAGCCGTCCGTCTTTATGTCAGTTCCTGTGAAGAAGAAGAGACGGACAGGAAGTTCAACAAAGTCACAAACACACCCATCAGTCCTCTGACCCACAATGCAGGTGATCAGGTGATCAGGTGATCTTGTGATTAGGTAATCAGGTGATCGTGTGGTCAGGTGATCAGGTGATTAGGTAATCAGGTGATCGTGTGGTCAGGTGATCAGGTGATCTTGTGATTAGGTAATCAGGTGATCGTGTGGTCAGGTGATCAGGTGATCTTGTGAGTAGCTCGACTCACGTTTGGCGACGATCTTGTTCAGGATGGTCTTCAGCTCCACAGCAGAGATCTCCATGTCCTGAAACAGTTTGTAGAGGTACGTTGGATCAGGACCAGGACTCTCCTCTGATTGGTCCCTCACCACACAGGAAGTGATGTCATATACTTACGGCTCCGGCGAGTTTGGCGAAGAGGCCTCTGAATCCTGCGTCGACATCTTCATCCGACACGGTCTCCTGGACACAATCACCACGGCAACAGTAACAACGTCAACAAGAAACTATGTACACAGTAAAGTTCACACAGTAAAAACACAATATCTATATTCAAAATTCATAACGTCGGCTTAATTTAAGAATTCTGTTGTTGGATCAGACGGTAAAACTACAAATCCAGATGTACTCACGTCGTCTAGCTCAGCGCTGACGGGGTCGTCACACGGTCTTTAAGAGGCGTTCAAGGACCACAGGACAGACAAAGAACAGTTAGAACACAAAGTGAGCACCCAGACTGCAGGTCTATGAATGCTTAAGAGACGTTCAAGGACCACAGTACAAACAAAGAACAGTTAACTCAGAGTGAGCACCCAGACTGCAGGTCTATGAAGGTTTAAGAGGCATTCGAGGACCACAAGACAGACCGTGGACCTGACACTGAACAAGACGGGGTCTTACACGGTCTCTGTCTGCTTCTCGGAGAACACCCGGATGCAGAAGTCTCCGTTGAGATGTGGTTCGAAGGTGGACGGGACCACCAGGTACTCTCCAGGCGGCAGCTTGAAGCGCGTGCTGACCTCACGCAGGTTGATGAAGGTTTCGGACTTGGCCGTCTGAGCGTGAGTCAGGAAGAAGTTCTTGTCCAGGTGTACCTCCCTCTGCCCGTAGAACTGAAGGGGACAACGGCCAATCAGACAACTCGGCAGGGGACAACGGCCAATAAGAACCGTCTTTACCTCACTTTTGGTTCACTCCTTTGATAAAGAGATGAATCTAAAAGTGGGAGGAGTTTGACCGTTGGACCTTCAGGTGTTCAGAACTCACCTGCTTTGGAACCTAAAGAAAAACACAAGACGAGACAGAAGTTAGCGGAGGATGAATCTGTCTCTCGTCACGTCTCCGTCTAATCTTCATCGTCGTCTTCGAGTCTCACCTCGTAGATGGCGAAGCCGACGGTGTGCATGTCCTCTCCTTGTTTACGCAGCTTCCTGCGGTTCTTCTGGATCAGACCGACAACGAAGCTGCAGCCCACCTCCCCATCGTCGGGGTCGTCGTCCTCCTCGTCCAGCCGGATCACAAACTGAGGGTTCATCCAGAACGTGTCTGCAGCGGGACAGTCAGACGTTAGGAAGCCTAAAGACCAGGTCTCGGGGTACTGAAACCAGTACTTACAAGGGTAGTTCCTGCATCCTGAACCTCTGGTCTACGTGGTCTCGGATCTATCTCTGGTCTACGTGGTCTCGGATCTATCTCTGGTCTACGTGGTCTCGGATCTATCTCTGGTCTACGTGGTCTCGGATCTATCTTTGGTCTACGTGGTCTCGGATCTATCTCTGGTCTACGTGGTCTCAGATCTATCTCTGGTCTACTTGGTCTCAGGATCTGTCTCTGGTCTTACAGGGGTTGTTCCTGCAGCCTCCGGCGGTAGACCCTCTCCTCCAGGTGCCGTCGAACTTGCTGACGCTCCAGTGTTTGACGGAGTCGTCCTCGATGGTGTCGGGGGTCAGAGTGCAAACCTCGACGCGATTGTAGTGACGCGAGAAGTCGCTGAAGGACATCCTGTTGAAGAAAGAGAGGAGCAGAGATAGGAGAAGAAAGAGAGGAGCTCTCACTCTGCAGCGCAAAAAACAACAAAACAACAACGTCACCACGTTTCTATGGTAACTACCCACCAGAACTCTCCGTCCTCTGCGTTGGCATGGGGACAGTCTCCCTGCACAGAGTTCCACTCAGACGATCTGTAGGAACATAAAAATAATCATAATCATAATAACAAGAAGACACTAAACCCAGCAGATCGTCTGCTGGTCTGCTGGTCCTCAGTGAGACCGGGTGTCCCCTCTGTTCTTGTCTCAAGACCTTCATTGATGCGGTTCGGTGAGTAGAGGTGCTCATAGAACCTGGGGTTATTATTTTAGGTTACCCATCGCTCCAGGCTCCGGTCCACTCCACCTGACCCCAGGGGTTCCTGACCCGCACCAGCTTCTCCTGCCGGCCGCGGTAGTTCACCTGGACACACAAAACACAATGTTTTTATTCTGCTGTTGTTTTATCTCTTCTTCTTCTTCTCCTCCTATTCAATCTGCAGGAAGTGACATCACCTCCACGGCGCCGGTCAGGGAGTAGGCGTGGCCTTTCACCAGCTTCTGACGGGTGACGGCCTCCGAGTCTGCTGCGCTGGTGATCTGTAACGACAGGTGATGGTTGAGATCTATCTCTGGTCTACGTGGTCTCAGGATCTATCTCTGGTCTACGTGGTCTCAGATCTATCTCTGGTCTACGTGGTCTCGGACCTATCTCTGGTCTACGTGGTCTCAGGATCTATCTCTGGTCTACGTGGTCTCAGGATCTATCTCTGGTCTACGTGGTCTCAGGATCTATCTCTGGTCTACGTGGTCTCAGATCTATCTCTGGTCTACGTGGTCTCAGGATCTATCTCTGGTCTACGTGGTCTCAGGATCTATCTCTGGTCTACGTGGTCTCAGGATCTATCTCTGGTCTACGTGGTCTCAGGATCTATCTCTGGTCTACGTGGTCTCGGATCTATCTCTGGTCTACGTGGTCTCGGATCTATCGCTGGTCTACGTCACTGAACATCGTGGAGATGACTCACGTCGATGGAGCAGCCCAACAGCGCTCCGGCCTCCAAGGCCTTCTTGATGATCTGGAACAGGTTCTTGGGGGGGCGTTGGAGGTCGAAGTTCTCGGCGATGCCTCCGGTGAAATCCTCAAAGCCCTCGGTGGTGGAACCGCCGGACAAGGCTTCATAGCAGCCGTTAACTCTGTGACAAAACACAAGCAGGTCTTAAATGATTCCACCAGCAGTGGTTTGTGAACAGAAGGTTGTCGGGTTGAATCCCTGAGGTTGGTCTTACTTGGCGTAGGCCTTCTCCAGCAGAGCGCTCCAGAACTCTCTCCCCTCCGCCGAGTGGACGAACATCAGCTCTCCGTCTTTGACCGGCAGACGGTCGTCGATCACAACGTCCACCCACTCACCGTACTGCCAGAACTGAGACGGGACAAGACGAGAGCTTTTAAAATGATTCGGTTTCCGTTTTCTTAGTCCAAACCTTTAAGACTCCGAACTGTGACCTCTAAGAAACTTCAGTTTGGTTTCCTGTTGAGTAAAACTGCTCTCAGTCACTTTAACCTTCCAGCTCGTTTAGTTTCTGCTTCATTACAGATGTTCTCTGTTTAGAGATCCACTCTGCCAAAGGTTCTACTGAGAACAATCAAACCTCTGAAAGTTTCCAACTGTGTAAACCACAACTCGTCTAATAGTGACTCTTAGTCGATCGTTATTCTTTGGCATCCACATGGATGATGTGAGGAAGGTGTGAATTACAAACGCTGGACGATTCGGTTCTGAAGAACCTGATTGTTGTCTCTAGAATCAGAATTACGTTAGTTGTGGAGTTCCACAGGGTTCAATGTTGGGTCCCCGTATTATTTTACTTTTATCATGGTTCCACCTACGAAACGCTGCAAACTAATTTACATATTTTAACTAGTCCATCATGAGTGGAAGTTACCTTTGACGGTACCAATGTCACGCTTTGTTACCTGGAAGTGAAAGATGCCAGCGTAGTCGTCACCGAAGCCCTGGTCGGTGGGGACGACTCTGGCCATCACATACTCGTTCAGCGTCAGCGAGGCGATGGCCGCCAACAGCCAGCAGTCACCTGGACGGACAAGAAAACACTTCAGGGTTACCTCCTGTTGTGACGGACGTAAGAGGATGAGTTCATAAACTCAGAGGTTACCTCCTGTTGTGACGGACGTAAGAGGATGAGTTCATAAACTCAGAGGTTACCTCCTGTTGTGACGGACGTAAGAGGATGAGTTCATAAACTCAGAGGTTACCTCCTGTTGTGACGGACGTAAGAGGATGAGTTCATAAACTCAGAGGTTACCTCCTGTTGTGACGGACGTAAGAGGATGAGTTCATAAACTCAGAGGTTACCTCCTGTTGTGACGGACGTAAGAGGATGAGTTTATAAACTCAGAGGTTACCTCCTGTTGTGACGGACGTAAGAGGATGAGTTCATAAACTCAGAGGTTACCTCCTGTTGTGACGGACGTAAACGGATGAGCTCATAAACTCAGAGGTTACCTCCTGTTGTGACGGACGTAAACGGATGAGCTCATAAACTCAGAGGTTACCTCCTGTTGTGACGGACGTAAGAGGATGAGTTTATAAACTCAGAGGTTACCTCCTGTTGTGACGGACGTAAACGGATGAGTTCATAAACTCAGAGGTTACCTCCTGTTGTGACGGACGTAAACGGATGAGCTCATAAACTCAGAGGTTACCTCCTGTTGTGACGGACGTAAGAGGATGAGCTCATAAACTCAGAGGTTACCTCCTGTTGTGACGGACGTAAGAGGATGAGTTCATAAACTCAGAGGTTACCTCCTAGTGTGACGGACGTAAACGGATGAGTTCATAAACTCAGAGGTTCCCTCCTGTTGTGACGGACGTAAACGGATGAGCTCATAAACTCAGAGGTTACCTCCTGTTGTGACGGACGTAAACGGATGAGTTCATAAACTCAGAGGTTCCCTCCTGTTGTGACGGACGTAAGAGGATGAGTTCATAAACTCAGAGGTTACCTCCTGTTGTGACGGACGTAAACGGATGAGCTCATAAACTCAGAGGTTACCTCCTGTTGTGACGGACGTAAGAGGATGAGCTCATAAACTCAGAGGTTACCTCCTGTTGTGACGGACGTAAGAGGATGAGTTCATAAACTCAGAGGTTACCTCCTGTTGTGACGGACGTAAACGGATGAGTTCATAAACTCAGAGGTTACCTCCTAGTGTGACGGACGTAAACGGATGAGTTCATAAACTCAGAGGTTACCTCCTGTTGTGACGGACGTAAGAGGATGAGTTCATAAACTCAGAGGTTACCTCCTGTTGTGACGGACGTAAGAGGATGAGTTCATAAACTCAGAGGTTACCTCCTGTTGTGACGGACGTAAGAGGATGAGCTCATAAACTCAGAGGTTACCTCCTGTTGTGACGGACGTAAACGGATGAGTTCATAAACTCAGAGGTTACCTCCTGTTGTGACGGACGTAAACAGATACGTTCATAAACGATGACGTAGACTCCCGCGTTCACTACTTGATTGGTTGTTAGCAGTCACGACGAGTCCTTCCCTGATTCGTCCCCGATCACATGACCCTTTACTGTAAGATCACAAACAACAGCAGCCTTGTTTACCGATCGACTACCAGGTTAATTCAACATAACTGATGACAGGTGTTGTTGACCTTGTTGTCTTTACTAGCAGCTGTTCAGTTACATTCTACATTTTATAATTCTACTACTGTCTATGAGGAGGAAGCAGCTGTTATTGGAGCGATGAGCGAGCGGCGTTCTCAGACCTACGGAGACGTCTGGAGTCACGGTTTGAGGCTTTGAGGACGACGGACACAAAACGACTTTCCTTTTCTTATTAATGCTTATTTTGTTCTACACAACTATTGTGAAGTTCACACAGAAACTTAAAGGAACAAAAGTATAAACGATCTCCAAAATGTGGAGATCGTTTATACTTTAAATGAAAACGCATTAGTGTGGGTGGAGCCTGAACAGTGTGGTGGAGATTAAGATGTCACCTATATGACGTAGTATAAAGTTATGTATTACAAAGTACTGTGTACTACATATTATAAAGTTCACTGTGTACTTTGTACTACATATTATAAAGTTCACTGTGTACTTTGTACTACATATTATAAAGTTCACTGTGTACTTTGTACTATATATTATAAAGTTCACTGTGTACTATGTACTACATATTATAAAGTTCACTGTGTACTTTGTACTATATATTATAAAGTTCACTGTGTACTTTGTACTACATATTATAAAGTTCACTGTGTACTATATATTATAAAGTTCACTGTGTACTATATATTATAAAGTTCACTGTGTACTGTGTACTATATATTATAAAGTTCACTGTGTACTGTGTACTATATATTATAACTGGAGTTCTGTGGAGGATCAGACAAACCCTGCTGAGTGTATTCAGAGTATTTATATTCTTGTGTACTTTCTCACCACAAATATTTGCTGCAGTGTAACTCCTCTCTGTTTGTAGCCGAGAGGTCTCACTCTGATCTAAATTCCTGGACTGACCAACTTTAACTTTCTACTTGCAGAAACAAATCTTAGTTGTAGTTACACAACAACAGAGTCTGTGGTCTCCCGGAGGCACGGCATGCTGGTGAGTCACAGAGTGTGTGTGTGTGTGTGTTCAGGGTGTGTCCTTATTGGTTGACAGCACATATCTCCCCCCCCCCCCCTCTCTCTCTGATGTTTGTCTCTCTAACAATAGCTGGCAGCCCTTTTAGTTCTCGGCTGGTTCTCATTAAGTTCTCTGGTCAGAAAATGTTCTGGTGTAAACACGGTTCGTTCTGTCGAACCGTGTCTGTTTTTATAGAATATCGTAGTATATTTCAAATGATAATAACTTAAAGTAAAGGAACAGAATATGTAAAAAAAGTAGTTCAGCTTCACCAAAGTCACAGAACAAACTGAGTTCTGGGAACTAAAGTCAGTGCTTTTATTAAAGGAGTCTGGTGTGTTTGAAGAGAACAGAAAGTAAATATTCTGTCTAAAACACTGTGACTACGAGAAGAAGCTCAGACACGAAATAATCTGAGCCTTTAAGTCTTCAACGGTTCATAATAATCTATTTATTGAAACGTGAAGTCACATGGTCTCAGTTTAAAGGTACCAGTTGCCAGGCAACCAACGGAGACTCAGAAGTTACTGGTGATGTGTTCAGGGACAGTCCAATAGTCTGGAGGCTGTGGTGTGTTCAGGGACAGTTTGACAGTCTGGAGGCTGTGGTGTGTTCAGGGACAGTCTGACAGTCTGGAGGCTGTGGTGTGTTCAGGGACAGTCTGATAGTCTGGAGGCTGTGCTGTGTTCAGGGACAGTCAAGAAGCTGTAGTGTGTTCAGGAACATTCAGCAAAACTCACCTAGAGCTCCCTGGCAGATGTCGGTTCTGGTGGCTCCGCCCAAGATGAACTCAGGATTAGAGACCAGTTCCTAAAGGGGTCGAGACCAGAGACCAGAACGGATCAGTAACACTGAAAATATCAAGATACCGATAATTATACCCAGATACTGTAAGTAATACTCAGATACTGTCAATAATACTCACATACTGTCAGTAATACTCAGATACTGTCAGTAATACTCACATACTGTTAATAATACTCACATACTGTTAATAATACTCAGATACTGTCAATAATACTCACAAACTGTCAGTAATACTCACATACTGTCAGTAATACTCACATACTGTAATTATTACACAGATACTGTCAGTAATACTCACATACTGTCAGTAATACTCACATACTGTAATTATTACTCAGATACTGTCAGTAATACTCACATACTGTCAATAATACTCATAAACTGTCAGTAATACTCACATACTGTTAATAATACTCACATCCTGTCAATAATACTCACAAACTGTCAGTAATACTCACATACTGTCAGTAATACTCACAAACTGTCAGTAATACTCACATACTGTCAATAATACTCACAAACTGTCAGTAATACTCACATACTGTCAATAATACTCACAAACTGTCAGTAATACTCACATACTGTTAATAATACTCAGATACTGTCAATAATACTCAGATACTGTCAATAATACTCACATACTGTCAGTAATACTCACATACTGTTAATAATACTCACATACTGTTAATAATACTCAGATACTGTCAATAATACTCACATACTGTTAATAATACTCACATACTGTTAATAATATTCAGATACTGTCAATAATACTCACATGCTGTTAATAATACTCAGATACTGTCAATAATACTCACAAACTGTCAGTAATACTCAGATACTGTCAGTAATACTCACATACTGTTAATAATACTCAGATACTGTCAGTAATACTCAGATACTGTCAGTAATACTCACACACTGTCAGTAATACTCACACACTGTCAGTAATACTCACATACTGTTAATAATACTCACAAACTGTCAGTAATACTCAGATACTGTCAGTAATACTCACACACTGTCAGTAATACTCACACACTGTCAGTAATACTCAGATACTGTCAGTAATACTCAGATACTGTCTGTAATACTCACATCCTGTCAGTAATACTCACATCCTGTTAATAATACTCACATACTGTCAGTAATACTCAGATACTGTCAGTAATACTCACATCCTGTCAGTAATACTCACATCCTGTTAATAATACTCACATACTGTCATTAATACTCAGATACTGTCAGTAATACTCAGATACTGTCAGTAATACTCAGATCCTGTCAGTAATACTCACATCCTGTTAATAATACTCACATACTGTCAGTAATACTCACATCCTGTCAGTAATACTCACATCCTGTTAATAATACTCACATACTGTCAGTAATACTCAGATACTGTCAGTAATACTCACATACTGTCAGTAATACTCACATCCTGTTAATAATACTCAGATATGGCCTGCCCCCTGGACTTCTGGTTAACTTCTATAGAAGCGTGATTGAAAGCATCCTCTGTCAGGGCTTTACTGTGTGGTGTGCCAGCAGACAGCAGAGAACAGGAGGGATCTAGCCCGTGTGGTTAAAACAGAGGATTCTGGGAGTTACCCTCTCTGACCTGGACTCTGTGTACGCTGGCCGCCTCCAGAAGAAGGCCAGCAACATCTGCACAGACAGTACTCTGTTTACAACCAAATACCCTGGAATGTATTGTAACATAAACCGTTGTTTATGTTTATGACTAAACTGCATCATAAATAAATGTATTAAAACATGTTGAATGAGCATCATGTGACGTAGTGACTCATCTCTGTGGTATTTAGGATCTCTGATGACTCATCGTATCCTCCTAAAATATTTCTGATATTTCATGTTTAACTTTCATACTCTGCAGGGAATTCATGAAGTAAAGCAAATGCATCAGAATATAATATCATATGAATAATACAGTAAACATAATACTTACAATACTACTACTACTGATAATAGTACAAGTCCCTGCGTTTGTATTCAATGATGTTTATAGTATTGTGGTTTGTTTAAGGGTACTTTTCTGTACTTGTACTTCTCTCTGCTGCTGCTACACAGATGAGTCACGGTTTACCAAATCTTTACAGGACGTTGTGTGTGTGTGTGTGTGTACTAAATGTGTGTATTTCTATAATATCTCTATACAACATCTGTATCTATAACATCTCTATATATATAACATCTGTATGTATAACATCTGTATTTATATAACATCTGTATATATATAACATCTATAACATCTGTATATATATAACATCTGTATGCATAACATCTGTATGTATAACATCTGTATATATATATAACATCTATAACATCTGTATATATATAACATGTGTATGTAACATCTGTATATATATAACATCTGTATATATAACATCTGTATATATATATAACATCTGTATGTATAACATCTGTATATATATAACATCTGTATATATATAACATCTGTGTATGTAACATCTGTATATATATATATATATATAACATCTGTATATATATATAACATCTGTATATTTATATATATATATAACATATATATATATAACATCTGTATATATATATATATATATATAACATCTGTATATTTATATATATATATAACATCTGTATATATATATATATATATATATAACATCTGTATATATGTAACATCTGTATATATGTAACATCTGTATAATATCTCTGTGATAAGTATTTTGTTTTTTTCCATGAGCGGGAGTAACGTGTCGCCTGCAGGTATTCTGCCAACCCCTCCGCCCCCGCCCTTCCTCCCAGCCACCCCGCCCCTCCCACTTATCCAAACGAGCCCACCCATCCAGACCCAGACCCAGATTCCAGACCCAGACCCCCCCCCCCCTCCTGGTCCTTACCGTCGGCCTCTTCCAGGTGACTCCCCGGACCTTGGAGGAGCTCCGGCCCAGCTCGTTGAAGCCCAGAGCTTCGGGCGCGGCGGTGAACGTCGGGTCGCAGAAGAGTTTCCCGTTGGAGCGGCACTGAGCGCGCAGAGCCGCGAAGTCCTGGTTCAGGTACCGCACCGCGTTGGCGTTGGTGCCGAAGCCCGCGGCCAGGGCGCGCTTCTTGGCCAGAGTGGAGGCCACGCCGGACATGATGGCGGAGAAGAAGACGGAGAAGAAGAAGAAAAGTTCAGAAAACTCTCCGCAGATTCTTCTGATCAAACTTTTCCTCTCCGACAGTGAGCTCAGACCTCCGCCCCGGAGGAGGAGCCGGATGACGGGTCTGTGCGCCGCGCCCTCTCGTTAAACCCGTCTCTCTAGTGAACATCTCTGTTCTGTCAGTCACAGAAGCAGGAAACACCAAATAAAACCACGAACACCAAGAAATAACAGCAGAGACAGATACAAGTCTGTGGACAGATATATATATAAATATAATATATAGTTCAGGATCAGTGTTTTTAAAGGCTTGAGCTGTTTACAGCTGGACTCCTGAGGGAGCTGTTAGTCATAATAATACTATCACCAGGAAACACAACATGTGGGAGCGTCAGTGTTAACTCAGTGTTCAGTTACACCCATCAGAGTTCAATGGAAAAGACCATCTGTATTCAACTAATACACTAGAAAAAGTCTTTACAAAGTAGAGTAGAGTACTTACAAGTCTATACATAGTCATTAAAGTAAAAAATAAATCAAATCAAATGTCACTAAAATCCTTTAAAGGTGCTGAATTTAAATTAAAAGGAAATCTATTGCCTCCAAATTTGGCTTTCAACATTTCTAACGGCGCTAACAACACTAACAGTAAAAATAGCTAACGCCGCTAACAACACTAACAGTAAAAACAGCTAACGGTGCTAACAACACTAACAGTAAAAACAGCTAACGGTGCTAACAACACTAACAGTAAAACAGCTAACGGTGCTAACAACACTAACAGTAAAAACAGCTAACGGTGCTAACAACACTAACAGTAAAAACAGCTAACGGTGCTAACAACACTAACAGTAAAAACAGCTAACGGTGCTAACAACACTAACAGTAAAAACAGCTAACGGTGCTAACAACACTAACAGTAAAAACAGCTAACGGTGCTAACAACACTAACAGTAAAACAGCTAACGGTGCTAACAACACTAACAGTGGAGGAACTGGAGGGTGGGCGCTACACTTCTCCGTTATCACCTTTAACCGCCGTATCAGAACAGATCAGCTAACCAGTGGGGCTCATAATGCAATAAAAAAAGTAAGAAAAATAGTCTAATAACGAATATTAAAACATCTTAATTATATAAAGAAAGTAAAACGTATCTACTGGTAATTAAAATTAACTTCTTTAATTGTAATTCCAGTTTCTTTGTCGGTCCACAGGGACCAGACTCGGAGGATCCAGACCTGATAGACCTGATGGACTGATGTGGGTTCATGTGGACTCATGTGGACCTGTGAGGACTGGACCCTGTGTGACCCTGAGCAGTGTCTGAAGCCTCAGCCCGGTGGAGGAGGTCTGGAGGTTTTGAGCCTCACATGGACAGCAGGGGACATGAACATCTGGACCTCCATCTGTGATGGAGTGCAATCAGGCGTCACTCAGTGCTGAACGAGTCCAGGTGGTCTGAGTGCTTCTGATCCAGGACTGAAATGGACTGGTGGTGCTACCTGGTGATGAGTCAGAGCCTCCTGGACTTTGGCGAAGTCTGAACTGCAGATCTTGAGACACCCAGAGACCCAAAACCTGTTCAGAGTCCAGTCTGTGTTGACACATCACTGTGTTTATCAGACTGTTTGCTCTCTCTGAATAATTCAGAGTCAACTGATATCACACTGCTCCTTCAGCTGGACCGAAGCTCCGCCCCTTCACACCTGACCACCTTTATACCTGATGCACACACACACACACACCTCATTTAGTCTCGGCAGACTCTCGGCTGACTCTCGGCTGACTCTCGGCGGACTCTCGGCAGACTCTTGGCAGACTCAGCAGCCTTTCGGTAGACTGCAGACTCTCGGCAGACTTTCGTTAGACTATCAGTAGACTCTCGGTAGACTATCAGTAGACTCTCGGTAGACTATCAGCAGACTATCGTTAGACTATCAGCAGCCTTTCGGTAGACTATCAGTAGACTCTCGGTAGACTATCAGCAGCCTTTCGGTAGACTCTCTACAGACTCTCAGTAGACTCTTGGTAGACTATCAGCAGACTTTCGGTAGACTATCAGCAGACTATCAGCAGACTTTCGGTAGACTATCAGCAGACTATCAGCAGACTTTCGGTAAACTCTCTACAGACTATCAGCAGACTCTCTGTAGACTATCAGTAGACTATCAGCAGACTTTCGGTAGACTATCAGCAGACTATCAGCAGACTTTCGGTAGACTATCAGCAGACTATCAGCAGACTTTCGGTAGACTCTCTACAGACTATCAGTAGACTCTCGGTAGACTATCAGCAGACTATCGGTAGACTCTCTACAGACTATCAGTAGACTATCAGTAGACTCTCTGTAGACTATCAGCAGACTATCAGTAGACTCTCTGTAGACTATCAGCAGACTATCAGTAGACTCTCGGTAGACTATCAGCAGACTCTCAGCAGACTTTAGATAGACTCTCGGCGGACTTTCGGCAGTCCCTCAGTAGAAACACTCTCAGGATGTTGAACGTGGCAGCAGAGCTGGCTAGGAGGAAGGCTCGGGACGAGGACAGCACCGGCAGTCGGAATAACGCCGTCCCCTTCAACCAGCAGAACTTTGAGCAGCTGCAGAAAGAGTGTCTGAAGTCCGGCTCGCTGTTCTGTGACCCGACCTTTCCCGCAGACTGGGACTCTCTGGGATACAACCAGCTGGGACGCTACTCGTCCAAAACCATCGGCACAGAGTGGAAACGACCCACGGTGAGTGAAAACTATCAAACCCTATGTAGTGGACTCAAAGTATCCCACAATGCATTGTGAAAAGTGCTTTTGTATCTATTAATTGTGGAGAATATATTTATAGCTGCTTCCTTTCTTACCTTTCATAATAAAAGCCCGAAACATATGCTGCATCACTGCTACTTCAACTCACTCAGAGCATTTTGATAAGAAGCAACTCAACACTAAAGCTTACAATATGCTTATTAAATACAAAAATTATGTCTGTATTTATTATATAAAGTCCACCAAGTGACGTTGATCAGTGACGCACAGGAAATGACCCGATCAGTGTCTGAAAGTGCATTGATTAGCTTAGCTTAGCATAAAGACCGGGGACCAGGGAGAAACAGCTAGCCTGGTTCTGTCCACTGATTAACATGCTAATATCTGGCTTGTTTTATGAGTTTTATGAGTTGGAACTATTTCTTGATGAACAACAGTGTATCCATCCGCCTGCAGCTGTCGCTCCGCTTCACCGGCTCTTTAGCCCGTTTAAGGATATTAAAGATAAAATCAAAGCACCTCCTGTTCGTTAAACAAGAGTGTGACTCAGTGTGTGTGAATCATTAACCCGACGACTGTGAACACACACATCATTATTAGTTATTCAATAACGTTACAAAATAATCATTCATCACTTGCTGTCTCGTCCAATCAGGAGCTGAGTTCTGATCCTCAGTTCATCGTTGATGGAGCGAAGAGAACAGACATCTGTCAGGGCGTGCTGGGTGAGAACACACACACACACACACACACACACACACACACACACACACACACACACACACACACACACACACACTGTGACCTCTGAACGTCTGTGTTCTCGTGCCCTGCTGTCTGTCTGTCAGGTGACTGCTGGCTGCTGGCGGCCATCGCCTCTCTGACCCTGGACCCTCAGGTTCTGAACAGAGTGGTTCCTCCTGGACAGAACTTCGGCTCACAGTACGCCGGCATCTTCCAGTTCCAGGTCACATGATCTATTCTAAATACATGAGAGAGTTAAAGAACTACAGGAACAATAACTCAAGGTCTTCTTACTAGATTTGCTCACATCTCATGGCCTTCATCAGTTTCTCTTCATGAGTTAACTCCACCCACTGATGAAGGCCATGAGATGCAGCTGAAACACTCACAACAGATCCGGTAAGAGGACCGGGGCACATCTCAAGTCTCTGAGCTGTCGTTTCCTCGATCCTCGCTTGAACCGGAAGTTGTTCTGAGCCGCCATGTTGACGGCCGTCCCAACGCTCTTATTTAGCTCTGAGGAGAGAGGAGAGAGGAGAGAGGAGGGAGGAGGGAGGAGGGAGGAGGGAGGAGAGAGGAGAGAGGAGAGAGGAGAGAGGAGAGAGGAGTGAGGAGAGAGGAGGGAGGAGGGAGGAGTGAGGAGAGAGGAGGGAGGAGGGAGGAGAGAGGAGTGAGGAGAGAGGAGTGAGGAGGGAGGAGGGAGGAGAGAGGAGGGAGGAGAGAGGAGAGAGGAGGGAGGAGAGAGGAGGGAGGAGAGAGGAGAGAGGAGAGAGGAGAGAGGAGAGAGGAGAGAGGAGGGAGGAGAGAGGAGAGAGGAGTGAGGAGGGAGGAGGGAGGAGAGAGGAGAGAGGAGGGAGGACAGAGGAGGGAGGACAGAGGAGAGAGGAGGGAGGAGGGAGGAGAGAGGAGAGAGGAGGGAGGAGAGAGGAGAGAGGAGAGAGGAGGGAGGAGAGAGGAGGGAGGAGGGAGGCGAGAGGAGTGAGGAGAGAGGAGTGAGGAGAGAGGAGGGAGGAGGGAGGAGTGAGGAGAGAGGAGGGAGGAGTGAGGAGAGAGGAGTGAGGAGAGAGGAGGGAGGACAGAGGAGGGAGGACAGAGGAGAGAGGAGGGAGGAGAGAGGAGAGAGGAGAGAGGAGGGAGGAGAGAGGAGAGAGGACAGAGGAGAGAGGAGAGAGGAGGGAGGAGAGAGGAGAGAGGAGGGAGGACGGAGGAGAGAGGAGGGAGGAGGGAGGAGAGAGGAGAGAGGAGGGAGGACAGAGGAGAGAGGAGGGAGGAGAGAGGAGAGAGGAGGGAGGACAGAGGAGGGAGGACAGAGGAGAGAGGAGGGAGGAGGGAGGAGAGAGGAGAGAGGAGAGAGGAGAGAGGAGTGAGGAGGGAGGAGAGAGGAGAGAGGAGAGAGGAGGGAGGAGAGAGGACAGAGGAGGGAGGAGGGAGGAGGGAGGAGAGAGGAGCGAGGAGAGAGGAGGGAAGGAGAGAGGAGAGAGGAGAGAGGAGGGAAGGAGCGAGGATCGAGGAGAGAGGAGAGAGGAGAGAGGAGAGAGGAGGGAGGACAGAGGAGAGAGGAGGGAGGAGAGAGGAGAGAGGAGGGAGGAGAGAGGAGAGAGGAGGGAAGGAGGGAAGGAGCGAGGAGAGAGGAGGGGGGATCGAGGAGAGAGGAGGGAGGAGAGAGGAGAGAGGAGGGAGGAGGGAAGGAGAGAGGAGAGAGGAGAGAGGAGGGAAGGAGCGAGGATCGAGGAGAGAGGAGAGAGGAGAGAGGAGAGAGGAGGGAGGAGAGAGGAGGGAGGAGAGAGGAGAGAGGAGGGAGGAGGGAAGGAGAGAGGAGAGAGGAGAGAGGAGGGAGGAGGGAGGACAGAGGAGAGAGGAGGGAGGAGGGAAGGAGAGAGGAGAGAGGAGAGAGGAGGGAGGAGGGAGGACAGAGGAGAGAGGAGGGAGGAGAGAGGAGAGAGGAGGGAGGAGAGAGGAGGGAGGAGGGAGGAGAGACACACGTTGCTCTCATCATACGTACACAGAATATACAAATCAACAAGAGAAACATAAAAACAAGGACATTAAAGACAACAAAGTAGAACAGAGAAACTAAGCTTTAACATCTATGAACAATATAAATATATAGAAGAATATAGAACAACAACAATGACAATGGACAATGGATTCAGGATATTAGTGCAGAATGGTGGTAATAGTGCAAATGAAGATGCAGTTTGTCTGATTCATTGTTCATCAGAGTGACGCAGAGAGAAGCTGGTCCTGGTCTGGTGGTTTTGGTGGTTTTGGTGGTTTTGGTGGTTTTGGTGTACAGAGCTCTGTAGCTCCTCCAGAGGGGAGGAGGGTGTGAAGGTCTGCAGTGATCAGCCCGTCTCCTGACTCTGGAGGTGAACAAGTCCAGGATGGGGGGCAGGCTGAAACCAATGATCCTCTCTGCAGACCTGACAGTCCGTTGTGGTCTGTTCCGGTCCTGTTTGGTGGCCGATCCAAACCAGACCGTGATGGAGGAGCAGAGAACAGACTGGAGGATGGTGGAGTAGAACAGGACCAGCAGCTCCTGAGGCAGGTTGAACTTCCTGAGCTGGAGCAGGAAGTTCAACCTCTGCTGGGCCTTTTTCCTGATGGTGTTGATGTTAGAGGCCCACTTCAGGTCCTGGGAGATTGTGGATCCCAGAAACCTGAAGGTCTCCACAGCAGACACAGTGCTGTTGAGTATGGTGAGGGGGGGCAGGGTTGGGGGGCTCCTCCTGAAGTCCACTGTCATCTCCACAGTGTTGAGCTGGTTCAGCTCCAGGTTGTTCTGACCAGAGGACCAGCTGTTCAGCCTCCGTCTGTAGCAGACTCATCACCGTCTGAGAACTTCAGGAGTCTAACAGACTGATCTTCTGTCTGTTAAAGAGCCGACTCACATCCTCTTCACAGGTCCTCAGTGCCGGTGGGGGGTCGGTTGGGAGCGGTGAGGAGGAGGCAGGAGGTGTAGGTGGTTGTTTGATGATGGGGCAGTTGGGGGGAGTGAGAGTGGACTCATCAAACCTGCAGTAGAAGACGTTCAACATCAGGTGTTGTTACAGCTGTGGCAGTACGGGCAGTGGGTGGAGCCTCTAGAGGAAGTGACATCAGGTGTTGTTACAGCTGTGGCAGTACGGGCAGTGGGTGGAGCCTCTAGAGGAAGTGACATCAGGTGTTGTTACAGCTGTGGCAGTACGGGCAGTGGGTGGAGCCTCTAGAGGAAGTGACATCAGGTCTTGTTACAGCTGTGGCAGTACGGGCAGTGGGTGGACGTGGTTGTGGACGACCGGCTGCCCTCCAGAGACGGGAAGCTGCTGTTCGTCCACTCGGCAGAGGGAGGAGAGTTCTGGAGCGCTCTGCTGGAGAAAGCTTACGCCAAGTAAGAAACATTATGGGATGGATGGGGATGAAATGTGTTCATCATTTAGGATGAATTATAATAACTTTATTGATCCTCTTTTATTGTAGCGTCATCATCAGGTCAACATGTTCATGTGTCAAACACTTTGATGACCAAACACCCGCAGAACTAAAGATCTTCATCAGCTGGACTCTTTAGCTAATGTTAGCATGCTAATGTTAGCATAAAATGAAGCTTAGCGTTAGTTCATGCAGGACACAGAAGTCATCCGCCCCCAGCTGTAACCGGCTGACAGCCAGCCGATTGAACGCACCAATCACAGCCCACTCTCACTTCAAGGAGGTTCATTTAAATACGACTCCTCCTCACCGATCATTCTACGCTGTTACAGAGCCGCTGTTACAGAGCGCACTGTTACAGAGCCGCTGTTACAGAGCCGCTGTTACAGAGCGCACTGTGGTCCCGTGTTAGCTCAGTAGCTGCTGGCTAATCCGGGGAGCATTCAGAGCGGAGCCATCATCAAGTCTAACTCTATTTCCATTTGTTGCAATAAATGGTTAAAATCTTTGACGAGAGTTCCTGACTGAAACTAAGATGATGAACATTATACACCAAAACACTGACACTTCAACTAGAATAACATATTTCAGCTTTGCACCCCGGTTGTCATTTGAACTACTTTTAGTTTATTTGTGTCTAACACTTCACCTGCGTTCAGTTCCACTTCATTTCTACACTTTAACAGATATTGACAACTGTGTTAATAAGCAGCTACTTTTCAAACTCCTTCTTTAACACTTCATTTGACGCATCAGCTACTTTCAGTACTCACACTTCAATTGAGGATTAACCGAAGTCTAGAACATGAATATTCATTTATCGTGTTGCTGCAGTCGTTTGACACGTTCAGCTCAATGCTCTGCTCCCGTCTAACACTTCACCTCCTTTCAGTGGTTCCTCTTCGTGTTTCCTGACTCCAGTCAGCCTGTGCAGCAGTATTAAAGGAGTGAGTGTTGGAGGTGATTAGCAGCAGGGTGGAGGAAGCTTTACTCTGTAAACCCTGGACTCGCCTCGGCCTGGAAAACAAACAGAGCCGCAGACCGAGCTGCTGACTCAGCTCTTTATACTCAACTCCTGCTGCTCTGATTCATTCTGCCTCACATCGTGTTCCCACAGTCTGTTGAGTCCCGGGCTGAACATGTGAAGTACCTGTTAGCACTGACTCGTTGTGACTCAGCAGGTTTTCATGTGTTGTCATTATTTTGTCCAGCCAGCTAACCGTCCCGTACCTCCTGCAGGGTGAACAGCTCGTACGAGGCCCTGAGCGGAGGTTCGAGCATCGAAGGCTTCGAGGATTTCACCGGAGGAATCTCGGAGAGCTACGACCTGCAGAAAGCTCCGCCCTTCCTGTTCAACGTCGTGAGGAAAGCTCTGAAGCTCGGCTCGCTGCTCGGCTGCTCCATCGATGTACGCTACAGCTGAGCTATGTGTCAGCTAACGCTTTAGCTCGTTTAGCTAGCGAGCTACGTGTATACGTTCATATCATATTTACGTGTTTCTCAGATTTCCAGCTCGTATGAGACGGAGGCCATCACCGGTCAGAAGCTGGTCAAAGGTCACGCCTACTCCATCACTGCAGCACAGCAGGTGAGGCATTCTGGGAAATATTGTGTTGTTTACAGGAACAGGAAGAAGCTGCTGGATGAAAGTTAAGGCTGCTTAAAAAATATACCGAAGCCCCTGAACATCGTGTCTCTTGAGAAGAGAAGGTGAAGGTCTCCGGCTGTGAGGCGACCCGAAGGTCTCCGGCTGTGAGGAGACCCGAAGGTCTCCGGCTGTGAAGAGACCCGAAGTTCTCCGGCTGTGAGGAGACCCGAGGGTCTCCGGCTGTGAAGAGACCCGAAGTTCTCCGGCTGTGAAGAGACCCGAAGTTCTCCGGCTGTGAGGAGACCCGAGGGTCTCCGGCTGTGAGGAGACCCGAAGTTCTCCGGCTGTGAGGAGACCCGAAGTTCTCCGGCTGTGAGGAGACCCGAAGGTCTCCGGCTGCGAGGTCTGAACCAGCAGAAGGGGGGCTCTGCTGGACCAGGTTCCTCCCTGATGATACTTTTGACCTGCAGGTTCTTCACTATGGTTCTCCAGTGCAGCTGCTGAGGATCAGGAACCCCTGGGGTCAGGTGGAGTGGACCGGAGCCTGGAGTGACACGTGAGTCCAGGTCCTCATACTGGTCTGTCAGTCTGTCTGTCTGTCTGTCTCACAGCCTGTCTGTCTCTCTGTCTCTAGGTCAAAGGAGTGGGACGGAGTCGATCCTGAAGAGAAGAAGAAGCTCGATCACTCTGCTGATGACGGAGAGTTCTGGTGATTAATATGATCAGTATCAATAAAAACAGTACTTTTTCTTTGATACTTGAAGTACATTTGGTTGATAATACTTATTACTCCTCCTCTCTCCTCCTCCTCTCTCTTCCTCCTCCTCCAGGATGTCATACACAGACTTCCTGCATCAGTTTTCCCGCCTCGACATCTGTAATCTGACACCAGACACTCTGAGCAGCGACGTGATTGGTCGATGGAACTTCTCTGAGTTTGAGGGCGAGTGGAGGGTCGGCTCCACCGCCGGAGGCTGCAGGAACTACCCAGGTCCCTCCCAGGATTTATCCGGGTCCATCTCACTGAGTGATGCTGTCGGTGACTCGGTTCTCACTTCAACTTCTTTCAGCTCTGACACTTTATTTCTCTCTGCAGCCACATTTTGCTCCAACTCTCAGTTCTTCATCCGTCTGGACGACGAAGACGAGGAGCCGGACGACGGAGAGAACGGCTGCACCGTCATCATCGGTCTGATGCAGAGAGACGCTCGCAGGGAGAAACGCTTCGGAAGAGACCTGAACACCATCGGGTTCTCCATCTACCAGGTGAGGATTGAAGAACGAGGGGCGAGGGTTATATATACATATATATATGTATATATATATGTATATATATATGTATATATATATATTTATGTATATATATATATATATCTGTAATATTTGTCTGTTTTTTGTGTTTTTCTTCCAGGTTCCTGATGAGGTGAGTTCAAAGGTTCAGATTCTTCACAATAACATAAATGAAATACAATTAACTAATAATTATAAACATATTTTATATTGTTATGAATTATAATATTGTTAAATGTTGAGGATCAAAGTAAAAATATCTTCTACAAACACCAGCTGCTCATTAAATTCTTTTTACTTTGACGATCCATCAATGTAACAAAGTACATTTACTACAATCTTGAAGTACTTGTATTTCCATTTTCTCTCCTTTACACTTTTACTTCAGTACACGTTTACTTTTCAGATTTCACATTAATGCTGACAGTGTATTGATGTATTATTATTATTATCATTATTATTATCATTATTATTATTATTACTATCATTATTATTATTATTATTATCATCATTATTATCATTATTACTATCATTATTATTATTATTATTATTATCATCATTATTATCATTATTACTATCATTATTATTATTATTATTATCATTATTACTATCATTATTATTATTATTATTATTATCATCATTATTATCATTATTACTATCATTATTATTATTATTATTATTATCATCATTATTATCATTATTACTATCATTATTATTATTATTATTATTATTATTATTATCATCATTATTATCATTATTACTATCATTATTATTATTATTATTATCATCATTATTATCATTATTACTATCATTATTATTATTATTGTAATTAATGTCATTATTATTATTATCAGTATTATTATTATTATTATTAATATTGTTTTTTGTTGGGAGGAAGTATCAACTACAGAAGAAAAATATCTGAGATCTCTCCAGAAGACAAACAGTCTTGAGGGGATTTCTTACAAATTGAACTAATTATTTAAATGAATTTGTTACTAATGAATGAATTACATAAAGATAACTGAGATATATATAACTGCTGTTATCTTCTTCTCCTCCGGTCAGTTTAAAGGTCGCAGTGACGTCCACCTGGGTCCGGACGTCCTGCTGAGGAGGAACGCTGTCGCTCGCAGTCAGAACTTCATCAACCTCAGAGAAGTGTGCGACCGCTTCAAGCTGCCGCCGGGAGATTACGTCATCATCCCCTCTACCTTTGACCCACACCGCAAAGGAAGCTTCATCCTGAGGGTGTTCACTGAGAAACAGGCCCAGACCAGGTCCGTCACATATATACATATATACATATATATATTTATATATACAGTATATGGATATGGATATGTATATACTGTATATTTATCTTTTCTGTGTTTGTTTCAGTCCGATGGAAGAAAATGTAAACGCTGACATTCAAGAGGTTTGTGACATTTGTTTCATCAGATTTCAAGCTTTAGATTATTTTAAAATGTATGAAACTTTGAGTGTTTAAAACAAAGATGATGACTCATAAGAAGAGATAATAACTCGTTAGACAAGACGATACCTTGTTAAAACCAGACAATATCTTGTGAAAACAACATAATAACTCGCTAAACAACCTAATAACGCGTTAAAACAACATAATAACTTGTTAAACAACATTATAACTCGTTAAAACAACATAATAACTCGTTGGAACAACATAATAACTTAAGTCAACCTAATAACTCGTTAAAACAACATAATAACTCATTAGAACAACCTAATAACTCATTAAAACAACATAATAACTTAAGTCAACCTAATAACTCATTAGAACAACCTAATAACTCGCTAAACAACCTAATAACTCATTAAAACAACATAATAACTTAAGTCAACCTAATAACTCGTTAAAACAACATAATAACTCATTAGAACAACATAATAACTCGTTAAAACAACATAATAACTTAAGTCAACCTAATAACTCGTTAAAACAACATAATAACTCATTAGAACAACCTAATAACTCATTAAAACAACATAATAACTTAAGTCAACCTAATAACTCATAAAAACAACATAATAACTCATTAAAACAACATAATAACTCGTTAAGTCAACCTAATAACTCGTTAAAACAACCTAATAACTCGCTAAACAACCTAATAACTCGTTAAAACCACATAATAACTATTATAATAGTTATTATTATAACTAATATTATGTTAAAACAACATAATAACTCGTTAAGTCAACCTAATAACTCGTTAAAACAACCTAATAACTCGCTAAACAACCTAATAACTCGTTAAAACAACATAATAACTCGTTGGAACGACATAATAACTTGTTAAGTCAACCTAATAACTCGTTAAAACCACATAATAACTCATTAGAACAACATAATAACTCGTTAAAACAACATAATAACTCGTTAAGTCAACATAATAACTCGTTAAAACAACATAATAACTCGTTAAACAACCTAATAACTCATTAAAACCACATAATAACTCATTAGAACAACATAATAACTCGTTAAAACCACATAATAACTCATTAGAACAACATAATAACTCGTTAAAACAACATAATAACTCGTTAAGTCAACCTAATAACTCGTTAAAACAACCTAATAACTCGCTAAACAACCTAATAACTCGTTAAAACCACATAATAACTCGTTAAACAACCTAATAACTCGTTAAAACAACATAATAACTTGTTAAACAACCTAATAACTCGTTAAAACCACATAATAACTCGTTAAACAACCTAATAACTCGTTAAAACAACATAATAACTCGTTAAACAACCTAATAACTCGTTAAAACCACATAATAACTCGTTAAACAACCTAATAACTCGTTAAAACAACATAATAACTCGTTAAACAACCTAATAACTCGTTAAAACCACATAATAACTCGTTAAACAACCTAATAACTCGTTAAAACAACATAATAACTCGTTAAACAACCTAATAACTCGTTAAAACAACATAATAACTTGTTAAACAACCTAATAACTCGTTAAAACCACATAATAACTCGTTAAACAACCTAATAACTCGTTAAAACAACATAATAACTCGTTAAACAACCTAATAACTCGTTAAAACAACATAATAACTCGTTAAACAACATTATAACTCATTAAAACAACATAATAACTCGTTAAACAACCTAATAACTCGTTAAAACAACATAATAACTCGTTAAACAACCTAATAACTCGTTAAAACAACATAATAACTCGTTAAACAACCTAATAACTCGTTAAAACAACATAATAACTCGTTAAACAACCTAATAACTCGTTAAAACAACATAATAACTCGTTAAACAACATTATAACTCATTAAAACAACATAATACCTCGTGTCGTATTTTAAGACAACAGGACATAAAATGATGTTCATACATTGTTCTAAATCTTTTGTTCTTTCAGCCAGATGTTGGACAGAAAGACGTGGATCCTCACTTCAAGCATCTCTTCGTCCAGATCTCTGGAAACGTAACAACTTCTTGTTTCTTAAATGAAAAACTTTGCTTCCTGTCAGCCAACAGAACAATGATGTCAGAACAATGATGTCAGAACAATGATGTCAGAACAATGTTTGATTTCTTTCTATTTTAACAGGACTCTGAAATCTCTGCCTTTGAGCTCCAACAGATTTTGGACAAAGTTGTTGCTCAGAGTAAGAAATGTTTAATATTAAAGTATTTATAATATATAATATTATTAGTGCTGGGCAAGTTAACGCGTTATTATCACGTTAACGCATTAATTCATTAACACTGACAATTATTTTATCGCGAGTGTACCAACGTACATTTATAACAAACACCACACATATTACGCTAATCAGCGTTGCATAGTGTCTGACCAAAAAAAGCAAAAAATAAATGATTTATTTAAATTATTGTTTTAGAGTTTTTAAAGTGTTTAGTTTGTAATATGTATAATAATCATATCATTTAGTTATCACTACTGAGAATTTAACAAACATAAAACATGACGTAGATAGGTTTGCAGTTTAAGATGTATATTTAAATTCATCTCTGACACACATGAAGATAAAGTTGTGAACACCGGCTGAATATCTATTATCAGAATCATTATAACTGTATTTTAACTTCATATAGCAGTACTTTTAAAATAAAAGTGCACAATACACTACTTTTGAATTCATTATTGAATTTTGCACATAACAATGCGATTAATCGCGATTAAAAATTGTAATCGTTGCCCAGCACTAAATATTATTAATAATTTATGAACAGGCGAACTGTTCCTGGATCAGTTTATGTATGAACTGACCACTTCGTCTTCGTCTGAAGGATCTGATGTCAGAACTGACGGCTTCAGTCTGCAGACCTGCCGTGATATCATCAGCCTGCTGGACGTATCCTTCAGATGTTCACTGATCAATAATCAATACTACTCACTGATCAATAATCAATACTACTCACTGATCAATAATCAATACTACTCACTGATCAATAAACAATACTACTCACTGATCAATAAACAATACTACTCACTGATCAATAATCAATACTATTCACTGATCAATAATCAATACTATTCACTGATCAATAAACAATACTACTCACTGATCAATAGTCAATACTACTCACTGATCAATAATCAATACTATTCACTGATCAATAAACAATACTACTCACTGATCAATAATCAATACTACTCACTGATCAATAATCAATACTATTCACTGATCAATAAACAATACTACTCACTGATCAATAAACAATACTACTCACTGATCAATAATCAATACTACTCACTGATCAATAATCAATACTACTCACTGATCAATAATCAATACTACTCACTGATCAATAATCAATACTACTCACTGATCAATAAACAATACTACTCACTGATCAATAATCAATACTACTCACTGATCAATAAACAATACTACTCACTGATCAATAATCAATACTACTCACTGATCAATAAACAATACTACTCACTGATCAATAATCAATACTATTCACTGATCAATAATCAATACTACTCACTGATCAATAATCAATACTATTCACTGATCAATAATCAATACTACTCACTGATCAATAATCAATACTATTCACTGATCAATAAACAATACTACTCACTGATCAATAATCAATACTACTCACTGATCAATAAACAATACTACTCACTGATCAATAATCAATACTATTCACTGATCAATAATCAATACTACTCACTGATCAATAATCAATACTATTCACTGATCAATAAACAATACTACTCACTGATCAATAATCAATACTATTCACTGATCAATAATCAATACTATTCACTGATCAATAATCAATACTATTCACTGATCAATAATCAATACTACTCACTGATCAATAATCAATACTACTTTTTTAACTGATTAATCAATAAGATGTTTCAGAAACTTGCCTGCTTCATTTGAACCGTTCTTTTGAGATGTTTTGATCAATTGATCAGGAATCAGCAGGTAAATTGATCGTGATAATATAATTATTGATCTCTGGAAGACTTTACCGATGTTTTTTAACATTTCTTCTTCTACACATTAAATGTTGAAATGTAGAAAATCTAAAATGAGAGAAAGATTACTGAGTGAAAAATACAAACAAGGACAGACGGACAGACGGACAGACGGACAGACAGACAGACAGACAGACAGACAGACAGACAGACAGACAGACAGACAGGATCTTTAACTGGTCTCCAGATAGACGGCAGCACTAAACTGGGTCTGCTGGAGTTTCACCGTCTGTGGAAGAAGATCCAGAAATACCTGGTGAGACATTCAGGATGATGTCATACTGTGATGTCATGATTCAGTCTACTGTGATGTCATGATTCAGTCTATTGTGATGTCATGATTCAGTCTACAGTGATGTCATTATTCAGTCTACAGTGATGTCATCATAAACACATTTCTCTTCTGCAGGAGATCTTCAAGAGTCACGACTCTGACGGTTCTGGTACGATGAGCAGTCATGAGATGAGAGCCGCTCTCAATGAAGCTGGTGAGGTTCATTAAGGAGGTTAAACATACGGTCAGAGGGCCACAACCGGCCACATAGAGTCCAATGGAACATTCAGACTCATAACATCACTGGATGGTTCCATCTCACGTGTTCTACAGGATTCATTGGTTCTAAAAGAAGTTTGTGTGTGTGTGTGTTAATGTGTGTGTTCGTGTGTGTTAATGTGTGTGTTCGTGTGTGTGTGTGTGTGTTCATGTGTGTGTGTGTGTGTGTGTGTGTGTGTGTGTTCAGGGTTCCAGGTAAACAGCTCTTTGATCCATCAGATCGTCGTCAGATTCTCTGATCAAAGTTTCTCCGTTGACTTCGACTGTTTCATCGGATGTTTGATCCGACTGGAGCTTCTGTTCAGTGAGTCATCAACAACTTACTACTTCTGGAGCTTTCTACCACATCCACTGCCTTCATCAGCAGTGTCCCCAGTGTCCCCAGTGTTCCGAGTGTTCCCAGGGTCCCGAGTGTCCCGAGTGTTCCTAGTGTCCCGAGTGTCCCAAGTGTTCCTAGTGTTCCTAGTGTTCCTAGTGTTCCCAGTGTTCCGAGTGTTCCTAGTGTTCCTAGTGTCCCGAGTGTTCCTAGTGTTCCTAGTGTCCCCAGTGTTCCTAGTGTCCCCAGTGTTCCTAGTGTTCCCAGTGTCCCCAGTGTTCCTAGTGTTCCCAGTGTTCCCAGTGTTCCTAGTGTCCCCAGTGTTCCTAGTGTTCCCAGTGTTCCCAGTGTCCCGAGTGTTTCCAGTGTCTCCAGTGTTCCCAGTTCCGAGGTGACACAGCGTTTCTCTGTTTCTTCCACAGAGATGTTCAGAACTCTGGACAAGAAGAACCAGGGGAAGATCGAGCTGGACCTGCAGCAGGTAAAGTTCCAGTCCTGTACTGGTCTGACCCCCTACCGGCGCCAGCTGCTCTCTTATTGGTCCAGCCTGTTGTCACATGTCATCCTCATCCTCATTAACTCTTCCTCTCCTCATGCAGTGGGTCTGCCTCGCCATCAACTGACCGCCGGCCAGTCCAGGAGCATGCTGGGAAATTTCCACCTGCGGAGATTAAAGCTGATGAACAGCTGTTGTTGTTGTTGTTGTTGTTGTTTGAATAAAAACTGTTGTGGTTCATCTTCATCATCAGTGACAGGAAGTCTGTTTATTGTGTTCAATCTGTGAAAACTTTATTCATCAGTGTGGTTCTTTACGTCATGGACTATGTTCTCCCTCTAGTGTTCTATCAGTGTGGTTCTTTACGTCATGGACTATGTTCTCCCTCTAGTGTTCTATCAGTGTGGTTCTTTACATCATGGACTATGTTCTCCCTCTAGTGTTCCATCAGTGTGGTTCTTTACGTCATGGACTATGTTCTCCCTCTAGTGTTCTATCAGTGTGGTTCTTTACGTCATGGACTATGTTCTCCCTCTAGTGTTCCATCAGTGTGGTTCTTTACATCATGGACTATGTTCTCCCTCTAGTGTTCTATCAGTGTGGTTCTTTACATCATGGACTATGTTCTCCCTCTAGTGTTCCATCAGTGTGGTTCTTTACGTCATGGACTATGTTCTCCCTCTAGTGTTCTATCAGTGTGGTTCTTTACGTCATGGACTATGTTCTCCCTCTAGTGTTCTATCAGTGTGGTTCTTTACGTCATGGACTATGTTCTCCCTCTAGTGTTCTATCAGTGTGGTTCTTTACATCATGGACTATGTTCTCCCTCTAGTGTTCCATCAGTGTGGTTCTTTACGTCATGGACTATGTTCTCCCTCTAGTGTTCCATCAGTGTGGTTCTTTACGTCATGGACTATGTTCTCCCTCTAGTGTTCCATCAGTGTGGTTCTTTACATCATGGACTATGTTCTCCCTCTAGTGTTCCATCAGTGTGGTTCTTTACATCATGGACTATGTTCTCCCTCTAGTGTTCCATCAGTGTGGTTCTTTACGTCATGGACTATGTTCTCCCTCTAGTGTTCCATCAGTGTGGTTCTTTACATCATGGACTATGTTCTCCCTCTAGTGTTCTATCAGTGTGGTTCTTTACGTCATGGACTATGTTCTCCCTCTAGTGTTCCATCAGTGTGGTTCTTTACGTCATGGACTATGTTCTCCCTCTAGTGTTCTATCAGTGTGGTTCTTTACATCATGGACTATGTTCTCCCTCTAGTGTTCTATCAGTGTGGTTCTTTACATCATGGACTATGTTCTCTCTCTAGTGTTCTATCAGTGTGGTTCTTTACATCATGGACTATGTTCTCCCTCTAGTGTTCTATCAGTGTGGTTCTTTACATCATGGACTATGTTCTCCCTCTAGTGTTCTATCAGTGTGGTTCTTTACATCATGGACTATGTTCTCCCTCTAGTGTTCTATCAGTGTGGTTCTTTACATCATGGACTATGTTCTCCCTCTAGTGTTCTATCAGTGTGGTTCTTTACATCATGGACTATGTTCTCCCTCTAGTGTTCTATCAGTGTGGTTCTTTACGTCATGGACTATGTTCTCCCTCTAGTGTTCTATCAGTGTGGTTCTTTATGTCATGGACTATGTTCTCCCTCTAGTGTTCTATCAGTTTGGTTCTTTATGTCATGGACTATGTTCTCCCTCTAGTGTTCCATCAGTGTGGTTCTTTATATCATGGACTATGTTCTCCCTCTAGTGTTCCATCAGTGTGGTTCTTTACATCATGGACTATGTTCTCTCTCTGGTAACCAACAGGCAGACAGACAGGCAGACAGGCAGACAGACAGGCAGAGGGGTGGAGGGAGTGACGAAGCTGGATGAAGCTGTTTGTGTAGTTCTGTCTCTGTTTTTCTGTAGAACCAGAACGGAAGTGTGACGTGGGCTCTTCACAATAAAAGCACAGATTCATCTTGAATAAGATAAAAACAGACTCAAACTTCGAAGTAAAAGTCTGAGATGTAAAAGTGAACACAATCATCTCAAACAGGAAGTGACCTGATAATGGTAAATGATAAAATGATATACAGATCAATTACTTAGTACAAAAGCATGAAATGTATCCGATACAAAATAAAAGTTATGTATTATGTAAAAAAAAAAAAAGACAAATGTCATAAATAACTTGTGATAATAAACATCCATAAACTGCCGTCAGGTGTTAGATAAATGCAGAATTCTGTATTAAAATATATATTTAATTAAAGATCACAGACACAGGAACAGCTTCTCTCAGCTGTCACTGATGAACAGTTAATCACTCACACTGCACTATCACCTCCATTCCACTGACATTGTTTATAGGTTTGTGTTCACATGTGTGTATATATATTATTGGATATATATTTATACTTATATTGTATATAGCTGTTAAATGTTTATACCTACATCTGCCCTTTTTTATTCTTTATATATATTTTTTCTTGTTTATTGTAAAATATTGTTTGTACATTGAGAGCGGAAACCGGAGACAAGTTCCATGTATGTGTACACACACGTAAAGCTGATTCTGATTCTGATAAGTGTTTTATTGTGAAGGTACTTACCGGAAGTCTCACCTGTTACTCTGTCCTCTTGACTGTGAGGAACAACAGAAGAGGGAAACTCCCTTCCTGACGTCACTCACCTGCAGCCTCAACACTTTCCACACTCCCGTCACAAACTTTCCAGAACCACAAAGACTCTCCACACCAGGACCAGGACCCAGACCAGCACCCGGACCAGGATCTAGACACCCAGCACCATGTCGGGCATCGCGACCACCCTGCAGCACCGCCGGGACAAGGACCAGGGTATCGGCTCCTTCAGCCAGGCGGTGAAGTACCTGAACCAGGACTTCGAGGCTCTGAAGGAGCGCTGCCTGGAGAGCGGCCGTCTGTTCCAGGACGAGAGCTTCCCGCCGCTGGACTCCTCTCTGGGCTTCAAGGAGCTGGGCCCGGGCTCCTACAAGACCCGGGGGGTGTCCTGGGAGAGACCGACGGTCAGTGAGAATTAAGTCTTTATTCTGATGGAGGTCGGTGCAGAGCCACTAAACCAGTGTCATGCTGAGAGAGAAATTAAAGCCGAGCCTAAACTTTTAGATAAACTGAGCACAAGATACTAAAATAATGAACTCCATCAAAGTAAATAAGTCAAAGCTATTTATGGTTCCAGGATCAACAAACCTTCATCAGGTCAAACTGATGAAGGATCAAAGCCTCCAGCTCCTCAGAACTTCATCATCTTATCTCGAGTCTGCATTTCATGTTGATTTAAAGAGGAGAAGAAGCAGCGCTGCTGTTTGTACAATGTTGATCTTGTATTTCTATATCTTTGATCTATTGAGGGATAAGTGAGGAGGAATAGGAACCAGTGTTTAGTGAATGGAGTCTGGTGTGAGGCCAGTTTAACTTCCTGTAGAATGAAGCTGCAGAACCGGTTCAGCCGGTTCCGCTCTGAGCTCACTGCAGATCAGTTAGCAGGTGAGGCTGAAAACACCAGATAATAGATTATAGATTATAAATCATAGATCATACATCATACATCATAAGGATAGATTCTACTTGAATGTTTTCTCAGTCCGTGTTATTTGATCAGTCGCGTTCTGAAGCCAACACCCAGCTGCACCTTCACAATGAGCTGAGGTTAAACTGTTTGACCGTTTGGGTGGAGCTGCTTCATTACAAAATACAAAGAGGTTTCACAGGATCGTTTTATAATATATTCATTTCATTTTGGGAATTAAATTCACTTTATTTAAGTAAATCTTGGAAATGAAAAATATTTCGTTTTGATTTGCATGAATGAAAAGTCCTTAAAGTCCTGAAGAAGATCATGTGACGTGATCGAAAGCTCCAGAGATCAGATGCAATGAGATTTAAGTTTGACTTCTAAAGTCTGAGTAGAGACGGTCTGTAACCTCATCCATAAATCATAAATCAATACAATCGTGTTCATAAATCAATAACTTACATGATCGTGATCATAAATCAATAACTTACATGATCGTGATCATAAATCAATAACTTACATGATCGTGTTCATAAATCAATCACTTACATGATCGTGATCATAAATCAATCACTTATATGATCGTGATCATAAATCAATAACTTACATGATCGTGATCATGAATCAATCACTTACATGATCGTGATCATAAATCAATAACTTACATGATCGTGATCATGAATCAATCACTTACATGATCGTGATCATGAATCAATCACTTACATGATCGTGATCATAAATCAATAACTTACATGATCGTGATCATGAATCAATCACTTACATGATCGTGATCATGAATCAATCACTTATATGATCGTGATCATAAATCAATAACTTATATGATCGTGATCATAAATCAATAACTTACATGATCGTGATCATAAATCATAAATCAATCACTTATATGATCGTGATCATAAATCAATAACTTATATGATCGTGATCATAAATCAATAACTTACATGATCGTGATCATAAATCAATAACTTACATGATCGTGATCATAAATCATAAATCAATCACTTATATGATCGTGATCATAAATCATAAATCAATCACTTACATGATCGTGATCATGAATCAATAACTTACATGATCGTGATCATAAATCAATAACTTATATGATCGTGATCATAAATCAATAACTTATATGATCGTGATCATAAATCAATAACTTACATGATCGTGATCATAAATCATAAATCAATCACTTATATGATCGTGATCATAAATCAATAACTTATATGATCGTGATCATAAATCATAAATCAATCACTTATATGATATGACGTATTAATCAATAACTTGTCTTTCATGTGCAGGAGTTGACCTCTGACCCAGAGTTCATCGTCTCTGGAGCCTCGAGGACGGACATCTGTCAAGGAGCTCTGGGTGAGAACAAAGACACGAAGGAGACTTCTTAGTTTTAGTCCAGACTGTAGATGAAGGAGACTGTGAGGTGTTTTAGTTTTAGTCCAGACTGTAGATGAAGGAGACTGTGAGGTGTCTTAGTTTTAGTCCACACTGTAGATGAAGGAGACTGTGAGGTGTCTTAGTTTTAGTCCACACTGTAGATGAAGGAGACTGTGAGGTGTTTTAGTTTTAGTCCAGACTGTTGTTGAAGGAGACTAAAATCAGTAGAGACCGGACCAAACTATGTGTGTGTAAACCATCTGGTACAAACAATGAGGCCACGAGGCTGCTAGCGTAATGCTGCGTTCACACCAAACACGATTCGCGTCGCGTTATTCGCGCCGCGGGTCTCGCCGGGGGACTATTTGTGTTCATTCGCGTGAATCGGTGAATCGCGCTGGACGCGCCGGTGAGGGGGCGCGGCTTATCGCCCTGATAGCCGTTCAACTGTCCGCCGTCAACTGTGGAAAAAATAACCTCTATTTCTGCTCAGTACGTGTTGTGGAAGTCCCAGATATCACGGGGAACCAAACGCCGTCATGTCTGGTTCATAACATAGTTATAGTTTCATCGAGCTCACTGTGTCTAGCGGGCCACACGTCGCTGTTTACTACAGCTGTATGAACACAACATAAACTGATTTGGCTGTGATTTAACGGCAATAAACCAACAAAAAGGAACTCTGAAATAACATTTATACACATAGTTTGGTCCGGTCTCTACTGATATGAGGGATCGTAGAGCTCTGGGTGAACACAGACGGCTACAATACTTATTTCCTGATTCAACAAAGCTGCCAGTCTCGTGGGGAGGGGAGGGGGGAGCTGCGCTCATGTGATTGATTGAAAATGAGGCTGACATCTGATTGGCTACAGACAGGTCTATGTTGAAAAAAACGCATTTGTGAATCCAGCGACGGCAGGACAGTCTCATAAACCCACAAATAAATGTGAAGCGATCCACAAATAAATACATACAAATGCAGAAATATATTTGTGATTTTTTTCTTTACATTTATATAAATCGTAATTTATTTATTTGTGCATTGGAATGTATTTGTGAATTGTTCTGCGTGCATTTGCAATTATTGAGACTGATCTGACCCCATAAGACTGTTGATGAAGGAGACTGTGTGTGTGTGTGTGTGTGTGTGTGTGTGTGTGTGTGTTGAGGCGTGTCATCAGAGACAGTAAACAAAGCAGGTGGGCGGCGGCTGACTGAGTTTAGTTGTTTCTATAGCAACAAAGGGAAACGCCTGAGAGGCAATCAGAAAGCAGCAGAGGCCTTGACTAAGCCCCGCCCCTTCCTGTCTGTCATCCAGGTGACTGCTGGCTGCTCGCTGCCATCGCCTCTCTGACTCTGAACGAAGAAGTTCTGGCTCGAGTCGTTCCTCATGGACAAAACTTCAACAGAGGAGAGTACGCAGGCATCTTCCATTTCCAGGTACAAATACACAGAGTACTAGTAGTATTTAAGAAGGTACACAAATACTCATGTCAATCATGTCTCATTGTCCATCATGTCTCATTGTCCATCATGTCTCATGTCCATCATGTCTCATTGTCCATCATGTCTCATGTCCATCATGTCTCATTGTCCCTTCTGTCTGTCCCGTCTCAGTTCTGGCAGTACGGTGAGTGGGTGGACGTTGTGATTGACGACCGTCTGCCGGTCAAAGACGGAGAGCTGATGTTCGTCCACTCAGCTGAAGGGAGAGAGTTCTGGAGCGCCCTGCTGGAGAAGGCCTACGCCAAGTAAGACCTGAACCTGTCTCACGTCCCTCAGCTGTCTCGTGTCCCTCAGCTGTCTCATTCATGTAGTGTATCTGTGACCTCATCCCGGTCATGTCCGGGTCCTCCCAGTACGCCCAGTAAGCTGAGATCAGCTGGGATCAGTGGAGGCGTACAGGTGATAATAGACGGTGTGTTTGTGTCTTCAGGTTGTTGTTCCTACACGTCGCTGGATTCTTCACCACATTTGTTCATCCAGCAGACACACACACCTACACACACACACACACACACACACACACACACACACACACACTGTGTGCATACTATACACACTCCATTTCATGTCGTCAAAGACTGAACACCTACTTTGTGGACTCACCTGTCCAGTTAGTCCTCAGGTGTTAATGACATGCAGTGTTTCTAGGTTTACAGCTTTGGTGTGTGTGTGTGTGTGTGTGTGTGTGTGTGTGTGTGTGTGTGTGTGTGTGTGTGTGTGTGTGTGTGTGTGTGTGTGTGTGTGTGTGTGTGTGTGTGTGTGTGTGTGTGTGTGTGTGTGGAGTTGTAAATGCGCGACCATGTAGAGACAGACATGCCGTTGTGTAAATAAATGAAACAAAACTAACTCTACCTTGAAGGGGGGCGGGAGGGGCCGTTGGGGGTGCGAGCCGCCCCCCAATAGACTGGTTGGGGAAACACTGACATGTGACGTCGCTGCAGGTTGAACGGCTGTTACGAGGCTCTGTCTGGAGGATCCACCACTGAGGGGTTTGAGGATTTCACCGGAGGAATCGCTGAGGCCCACGACCTGAATACCCCTGATCCACATCTGTTCCACATCATCCAGAAAGCTCAGCACCGCGGTTCACTGATGGGCTGCTCCATCGACGTAAGCTCTGGGAACACCGAGGGGAACCACAGGGGAACCACAGGGGTACTACAGGGGAACCACAGGGGTACTACAGGGGAACCACAGGGGTACTACAGGGGAACCACAGAGGTACTACAGGGGAACCACAGGGGAACCACAGGGGTACAACATGGGTACTACAGGGGAACCACAGGGGAACCACAGGGGAACCACAGGGGTACTACAGGGGAACCACAGGGGTACTACAGGGGAACCACAGGGGTACTACAGGGGAACCACAGAGGTACTACAGGGGAACCACAGGGGAACCACAGGGGTACAACATGGGTACTACAGGGGAACCACAGGGGAACCACAGGGGAACCACAGGGGTACTACATGGGTACTACAGGGGAACCACAGGGGAACCACAGGGGAACCACAGGGGAACTACATGGGTACTACAGGGGAACCACAGGGGTACTACATGGGTACTACATGGGTACTACAGGGGAACCACAGGGGTACTACATGGGTACTGTAATGACCCCACATGAATTCATCGTCAGTACATCACAGCCCATGTAGGAGCCTTAGACGTGGTGCTGTTAGATATTAATGTATCTTTTATCTCATTTATCTCTGAATTTATTAGTTTGAAGATAAAATGAAATCATCACTGATACGGAGGTTAAACGGTTGTATTTAAGGTAATAAGCAGTTTTTAATGTTTGCTTCAGATCACCAGCTCATCCGACTCCGAGGCGGTGACCTCTCAGAAGCTGGTGAAAGGCCACGCCTACTCTGTGACGGGGGCAGCTCAGGTGAGAGGACCCGCCCCCTACATTCACCTTTCTGAACACCTGAAACATCATTTTATATAAACGTGAAAGCCTCACCACAACATTAAACTACATTTCCCATGAGTCAGTAGGAGCGGCTCACTGGAACCGTTGAGTCCTAAAAGGCAGATCTTTGTTTCCCTCAAACACCCGTCTCCCCTGAGTAGAGGCGGGGCTTCAGCTCTTTATTGGTGAATCTTAAAGCGATGGGGTTGCTGATCGTCCTATCAGATGTAACTCTGTGGTTTTGCTCCGCGTGTGATTGGCTGCAGGTGGAGTACCGTGGCAACATGGAGAAGCTGATCCGGATCAGGAACCCCTGGGGTCAGGTGGAGTGGACCGGAGCCTGGAGCGATAAGTGAGTACGATGTAGACGTAAGGGAGGAAGAGTTAAAGAGAAGTGTGTTCTCTTGTTCACAACTCAGTGAAACATGAAACACATGTTGGTATTATTCAGAGAAAACCATCATCTGTGATCCACAATAGACCTCCATCAAGAACCTCTATCCTGTGACGTCTGTACATCCATGGAGCTGATCTCAGACCTGATCTCAGACCAACTACAGCTAGAATCACACATACTGCTAACATGAGTACTACATGAGTACTACATGAGTACTACCTGAGTACTACCTGAGTACTACATGTTTGCACTCAGAGCTTCAGGGTGTTTCCAGCAGCAGCTGAACAAGCCGGTGGCTCCTGGACTGACGGACTGACGGACTGAGTTACCTGAGCAGGTGTCATGTTCACACCTGGAGCTCCTGTCAGCTTGTTTTTGTCACCTGGCTCCTCCCTGCTGTCTACGTCAGCCGGGTGGAGTCTGTGAATGACTTGAGTGACCTCTAGTGGTTACTGTGCACTCTGTGATCCGGAGGGTCAGCTGTTTAGTTTCGTGTTGACGTGATATTCAGACTCTTATTCTGAAACTGTTTCCTGTCTGACAGCTCGGCTCAGTGGCGTCAGATCAGCGACGAGGACCGAGAGCGTCTGAGTCATCGCTCAGAGGATGGAGAGTTCTGGTAAAACTCACTTTTTTTTTATCTCCAAACTACCTGAACTTATCATCAGGCGGCAGGGCGAGTTAAAACCCTCCGCTCTGTCTTCCAGGATGTCTTTCAATGACTTCCTGCGACATTACTCCAAGCTGGAGATCTGTAACCTGACGCCCGACGCCCTGAGCGACGACTCCTTCTCTAAGTGGTCTCTGTCCAAGTTTGACGGCAGCTGGAGGAGAGGATCCACCGCCGGAGGCTGCAGGAACTTTCCGAGTGAGTGATCCTGTCAGACAAGAGAGGAGGGTTCAGTGCTCCCCATAGTCACAGCTGTCTTTATCTCCATGGCTTTAGTTTTTTAACCGCAGACACGTTCTGGACGAACCCTCAAGATCCGTCTGATGAACTTCATTCAAACTAATAAACTAAATAAAACTCACTTCATTCAAACTAACAAACTAAATAAAACTAAATAAAACTCACTTCATTCAAACTAACAAACTAAATAAAACTCACTTCATTCAAACTAATAAACTAAATAAAACTAAATAAAACTCACTTCATTCAAACTAACAAACTAAATAAAACTAAATAAAACTCACTTCATTCAAACTAATAAACTAAATAAAACTAAATAAAACTCACTTCATTCAAACTAACAAACTAAATAAAACTAAATAAAACTCACTTCATTCAAACTAAATAAAACTAAATAAAACTAAATAAAACTCACTTCATTCAAACTAAATAAAACTAAATAAAACTCACTTCATTCACGCTAATAAACTAAAACACTTCATTCAAACTACGGTTTTGTTTTGAAACCGCAGACACGTTCTGGACGAACCCTCAGTTTGTGATCCGTCTGGACGAGGAGGACGACGACCCGGACGATGGAGAGAATGGCTGCAGCTTCGTGGTCGGTCTGATCCAGAAGAACCGCAGACGCATGAGGAAGATGGGACAAGACATGCACACGGTGGGATTCGCCATCTACGAGGTGAGACCGGTTGTTTTGGGTTTTGGGTCTCTGGAGGTCGATCCATTTATGAAGGAGGTTCTCAAAATCTGCCTTCCAGACAAATTCTTGAGATTTTACCTTCAAAGAGTTTGGTTGAACCGGTTCAGACTGAGACGAGTAGTGCTGCAGGAAACTGGACTAATCCTGTTCTCAGTTCAGCTGGTCTAGGATCATCTGGTCTAGGAGACGATGTTTGTGTTTTCCAAACGCTCAGAGAGGAAACAGGAAGTGGATCTTTGGGCTGATTCACCATCACTAGACTCTCATTCAGTCGTAGAATAGTGGTCTCAGGGAGGCGGTGGTCTAGACCCCGGTTCAAGGTTCTATGTTGAAGTAGAAGGATCCTCTTTGGTCCACGTCATAGACCTCCATGTTTCATAACCTGCTGACGAACAAAGTGAACCGAGTCTGAAGGTTTAACTCTCCTCTTTTCTTCTGTTCCAGGTTCCTGAAGAGGTACGAAGACCATCGGTGTCTCACTTCCTGTCTGCTCAGCGTTTGTTGCTCCACATTTTGATAGTTTATGTGAGACTCCTTCAGTCTGACGTTGTCCCCCTTTGTTGTGTCTCCTCCGTCAGTACCGCGGTCAGAGGAACATCCACCTGAACAGGAACTTCTTCCTGCGTAACTCCTCGGCCGCTCGCTCCGAAACCTTCATCAACCTGCGAGAAGTCTGCAGCCGCTTCTGTCTGCCGCCGGGAGAATATCTGATCCTACCGTCCACCTTCGAGGCGCAGAAGAACGGAGACTTCTGCGTCCGCGTCTTCTCCGAGAAACAGGCTGAGTTCCAGTAAGTCTTCACTGAACTTTAACTTGTTAAATCATCCTAAAACTGAATAAAACTCACTTCATTCAAACTAAATAAAACTCTTTCTTCTTTCTACTGTTCCAACAGTCAGCAGCTCTTGTTTGGTTGAAATGAATCCTTAATTCAGAGTTAGATGTAAAATGTTTTCTCCTTTAGACGGAGACCATTAAATCAGAAGAAACACTGATCTCCTATACCTCTGATAAATCCTCCATGAAGGCCGACACATTTAGAAGCAGAGACTCAACATGTCTCTACCTGTCCTGCTACAGAGACAACTGTCCTCTAAAGCTGATGTCTTTGTCCCCGCAGAGAGCTGGACGACCCCATCGAGTCCAGAGTGGAAAAGGTGAGACTTGACTTCAGAACTATGACGGATTAACTTCTTCCTGGTCGGAGAAATAACCGATGAACTGTCGTTTTTAGATTGAGATCGATGAAGACGATGTGGACGATCGGTTCAGAGATCTGTTTGGACAGCTGGCAGGAGGGGTGAGCTGCTCATGTAGTACATTTACTATAGTCATTGTATAAGTATGTATACTTTTATATAAAATACCTCATTTCTGTCTACATATAATTTAGTATTTTAATTCTTAGTTATAGTTACTGTGGATGTTGTACTTTTTACTTAGTTGATACTCTTAATGTTTATTACTTATTTACTTTACTGTTGCTCCTGTTTTTACTCTGTATCTTGTTGCTCTGTACCTTGTTGCTCTGTGTCTTGTTGCTCTGTTTCTTGTTGCTCTGTGTCTTGTTGCTCTGTGTCTTGTTGCTCTGTGTCTTGTTGCTCTGTACCTTGTTGCTCTGTGTCTTGTTGCTCTGTGTCTTGTTGCTCTGTACCTTGTTGCTCTGTGTCTTGTTGCTCTGTGTCTTGTTGCTCTGTGTCTTGTTGCTCTGTGTCTTGTTGCTCTGTACCTTGTTGCTCTGTGTCTTGTTGCTCTGTGTCTTGTTGCTCTGTACCTTGTTGCTCTGTGTCTTGTTGCTCTGTGTCTTGTTGCTCTGTGTCTTGTTGCTCTGTATCTTGTTGCTCTGTTTCTTGTTGCTCTGTATCTTGTTGCTCTGTGTCTTGTTGCTCTGTGTCTTGTTGCTCTGTACCTTGTTGCTCTGTGTCTTGTTGCTCTGTACCTTGTTGCTCTGTGTCTTGTTGCTCTGTATCTTGTTGCTCTGTGTCTTGTTGCTCTGTGTCTTGTTGCTCTGTACCTTGTTGCTCTGTGTCTTGTTGCTCTGTGTCTTGTTGCTCTGTATCTTGTTGCTCTGTGTCTTGTTGCTCTGTGTCTTGTTGCTCTGTATCTTGTTGCTCTGTGTCTTGTTGCTCTGTATCTTGTTGCTCTGTGTCTTGTTGCTCTCTGTCTTGTTGCTCTGTATCTTGTTGCTCTGTGTCTTGTTGCTCTGTATCTTGTTGCTCTGTGTCTTGTTGCTCTGTATCTTGTTGCTCTGTATCTTGTTGCTCTGTATCTTGTTGCTCTGTAGCTTGTTGCTCCGTCCACTTTGCTGCTGTGATCCTGTGGATTTCCCCACTGCGGGACTAATAGAGGATTATCTTATCTTATCTTATCTTCTAACTAATGGAGCTTCTGTGCTGCAGGACTGCGAGATCTCGACCTTCGAGCTGCAGAAGATCCTCAACAAAGTGGTGACCAAACGTGAGACAAAGGTTTTACCTTCAGGTTCAGGTGTATCTTCAGGTGTGAACGGGTTCAGGTGTATCTTCAGGTGTGAACGGGTTCAGGTGTATCTTCAGGTGTATCTTCAGGTGTGAACGGGTTCAGGTGTATCTTCAGGTGTGAACGGGTTCAGGTGTATCTTCAGGTGTGAACGGGTTCAGGTGTATCTTCAGGTGTGAACGGGTTCAGGTGTATCTTCAGGTGTGAACGAGTTCAGGTGTATCTTCAGGTGTGAACGGGTTCAGGTGTATCTTCAGGTGTTGACCTGTTCGTCTCTGACAGGTTCGGACATCGAGACCAACGGCTTCAGCATCTCAACGTGTCGTAACATGATCAACATGCTGGACGTATCCTTCTTGCACGAATACGGTTTAGTTTGTAGTTCAGGTGAAAACTGGTTCAGTCTGCAGAAACCAGAGACAAGTCCTCCACGTCACAGAGAAGCTGCCGCGTTGGCTGATGGGTAAATATTACGGGTATGTGAGTGTAAACATCATGTGTCATGTTCCTGAACTGTTGCTGCAGAAAGACGGCAGCGGTAAACTGGGTCTGGTGGAGTTCAAAGTGCTGTGGACCAAAATCGAGAACTACCTGGTGAGTCTCAGATCCAGAACCTGTTTTTTCTGGTTACATTGTAGATCCACCAGGACACCATGAACCAGAACTGTAATAAAGTCTCTGCTGTTCTCAGAAAATTTACCGTGAGAAGGACGTGGACAACTCAGGGACGATGAGCTCCACTGAGATGAGGACGGCTGTGGAGGAAGCTGGTAAAACACTTTAACACAATCCGGTTTCCCAACGCAATGAAAGCTCTGAGTGACGTATTCACCTCTGACCTCGATCCAGGTTTCAGTCTGAACAACACGCTGCATCAGGTCCTGGTGGCTCGTTACAGTGACCCGGATCTAACCGTCGACTTCGACAACTTTGTGAGCTGTTTGGTTCGTCTGGAGACCATGTTTGGTGAGTTCCTTTACGGTGTTCTTAGGACTCCATGAAGAAGATGATGATGATGAAGATGATGATGATGATGATGATGATGATGATGATGATGAAGAATGTTTCTGCTCCACAGACACGTTCGCCACGCTGGACAAAGATAACTCAGGAACTATCGAGTTCACCATGATGGAGGTAAGAAGCTTCACTCCTCCACACGTTGAACACTCCAAGAGGCCGTGGGGCATGAAGTTTAAAAATGGTTCCACGGTAGAACCAGTTTAACGTGAATGTAAAGTTTAAAGGTGTTCCGCGGTAGAACCCGTTTAACTTGAATGTAAAGTTTAAAGGTGTTCCGCGTTAGAACCCGTTTAACGTGAATGTAAAGTTTAAAGTTGTTCCACGGTAGAACCCGTTTAACGTGAATGTAAAGTTTAAAGTTGTTCCGCGTTAGAACCCGTTTAACGTGAATGTAAAGTTTAAAGGTGTTCCGCGTTAGAACCCGTTTAACGTGATTGTGGTTCTTCTGCAGTGGCTGAACGCGTCTATGCTCTGAGGAACCTGGACTAACCTGATCCGGATCACAGCAGAACTATTGTCTTTGTGGTGAATGTTGAATAGTAATCTGAGGGATGTTACTGATGTTCCACCTTATGTTCTGTATAACTTGACAGTTTATATTATAGAGCGTCATAAACCTGTTATTAGATGAATGCTGTGTTCTGGTTGGTTTAGCAGACTGTTTGTGTTTGATAGCAAAGATGCTTCACACCTGATGCCTTAATAATAATATCTGTAAACCTTGTTATAGAACAGTTATTACTGCCTTAACAATAAAGACAATAAACAGGTGAATGAGTGAGCAGTGATTTATTGTAAAGTTCAGATTTATAAAATATCAGTTATAACACCGGTCCCTTTAGAACGATAGCAGCACAAACTACATGTTCAGAAAGCTAACCATTAGCATGCTAACAGTTCATGAAAGCCCTTCAGTGACTGACAGCAGCAAAGGGAAGCCCCGCCCCCAACCAAGCTGTGTCCTGTGATGTCATCTCTCACTTTGTGACATCATCGTTGTGTTTCCTGGCGAGCGAACTCCTCCGCCCACCTCAGAGCCTCTGTGATGTCACCGCTGCTTCCCGTTCCCTTGGCAACCAGCACAGAGCCCCCGGCGCCCCCCCCGAGGTGACGACACACCGCCACCGCCCAATCAGACGCCGACAGGGCCGCCGAGTCCTGAGGGAGAGAACAGCCAATCAGACGCTTCAAGTGAAGCCCCGCCCCCCTGTGATGTCAGTGACAGGTGTGTCATCGTTACCTTAGGGACCTGACAGGCACACAGAACCTTCCCAGAATGCCTTTGGTGAGCGAGTAGCATCACGTGACTGTGAGGAGCCGCAGCGCTCAGCTGATTCACCGTCTTCATCAGAATCTGACAGAAGACGACAGGTGTGACCACAGACAGGTGTGACCACAGACAGGTGTGACCACAGACACAGACGGCTGTGACCACAGACAGACGGGTGTGACCACAGACAGACGGGTGTGACCACAGACAGACGGGTGTGACCACAGACAGACGGGTGTGACCACAGACGGCTGTGACCACAGACAGACAGGTGTGACCACAGACCCAGACGGGTGTGACCACAGACGGCTGTGACCACAGACACAGACGGGTGTGACCACAGACGGCTTTGGGAGTTATTGATCTTACCGACAGAGAGTCCGTCTCCACAGAATGCACCTGCAGGCTCTTCCTGCCGTTCTTTTCCAGCAGAGCCTGAGCTTTCACCGCAGCCTGTGCAAAGCATGATGGGAAAACACAGTCAGAGGAAGGACACAGACGCCTGAAGTCACGCACCAGTCACTTTGTATTCTATGCTCAGGTGAGACTCGGGTATGTCTCATATGTCTGAGTTTGAGGAGTGTCTCAGGTGTGTGTTCACCTCTCTAGTCTCCAGTTTCCTGACGGTGGTGTTACTGGTCCTCTGCAGAGCTCGGAGTCGACTCTGCAGATCTCTGCGTTGCCACTGAGGGATGGGGGTGTTATCTACAGCCTGACAGACACAACACAGGGCCAAGAAAGACCAGTCACTGAACAAGAACACAGGACACACTTTATCATCTCAGAGGCCGCAGTGCATCATGGGTAATGTACCTACATCAGAGAGGACCCCAACCTCCTTGGTGAGACGCTGGGCGGCGTCTAGGCCAGAGGGGGCGGAGCCTGTCAGTCTGGCTGACAGAGAGTCCACATCCTGAGACAACATGTGACCCTCCTCACGAGCCTGAAGGCAACAACGTGAACATCAGACAAACTGAAATGAATCAATAGATCTGATCAGAGTCAGAGCTAATACTAGAATAATGTATAAAACCAGAGCATGACAACAGATTTATGGAAGATTGTTAAGCAGAGAAAACAAGTAAACAACTATTAACAATAACCATGTAATGAAGAGATCAACTTTTACATTTATTAACAATAAACATGAAAGATGTAAAAACATGCAGCTGTTTGTGCTAAGCTAGGCTAACCAGGCTACTGGCCGTCTCTCAGTGCCGGACAGACGGGTGAATCACGTGTGTGATGTTCGTCACTGACCCGTTTGGCCTCCCGTCCCGTCACAGCGATGATGCGACTGATTCCTTTCACCATCTGTCTCTCAGACACGATCAGCAGATCCTCGATGGCTCCGGTCTGCAGCAGGTGACTGAACACACACACACACACACGTTACATGTTTACACGTTAACATGGTTACACGTTACATGTTTACACGGTTACACGTTTAACGGTAAACAGGTGAACAAGTGAACTGGTGGACTGGTGAACAGGTGAACTGGTGAACAGGTGAACAGGTGGACAGGTGAACTGGTGGACAGGTGAACAGGTGAACAGGTGGACAGGTGAACAGGTGAACTGGTGAACAGGTGAACAGGTGGACAGGTGGACTGGTGGACAGGTGAACTGGTGGACAGGTGAACAGGTGAACAGGTGGACAGGTGAACTGGTGAACTGGTGAATAGGTGAACAGGTGAACAGGTGGACAGGTGAACTGGTGGACAGGTGAACAGGTGAACAGGTGGACAGGTGAACTGGTGGACAGGTGGACAGGTGTGTTTCAGTCTTACGTCCCACAGCAGAGCTCAACAGACGTCTCTCTGTCCATCTCATCGTCCAGTTCAGAGACCGCTACAGACACAGACACCACCCGAACAGGGTCCGGATACACCTGCAGGTAGACAGGTAGACAGAGAGACAGTCAGTACATCTGTAGACAGTCAGGCAGTGAGACAGGCAGTGAGACAGGCTCACCTCGTCCACTGTCCTCAGTCCCTTGATCCTCCTGGCCTCCTGCAGAGGAAGCTCCTGGCTGTGGACGATCTGATTGGCTGAGATGATGTCATTAACACACCTGTCTACCTGCTGCAGCTGAGAGACGTCCAGAGAACTCTGAGGACAAAGAATAAATACACACTGTATGTATTTACCTGAATATATACAGGCGAATGTAAACAGATATATATATATATATATATATAGTTAGAGTTTAGCTGTCTGACCTTGACACTGAAGTCGAAGCGAAGCCGCTCAGCTGACACATGAGATCCTCTCTGATGAACACAACGACCCAAAACTGTCCTCAGAGCAAAGTTCAGGATGTGAGTCGCCGTGTGATTCACCATACAGGACAATCTGTGGACCTGTGGACACGGGACAGACAGACAGACAGGGAGAGAGAGAGTGTCCGTCTTTATGCAGACGACATCATCTGATACTGTTGTGCTGATTCTGGACTACAGTCTTATTTACCTGGTCCAGGTGTAGCTGGACCTGGTCTCCGGTCTTCAGGTTGTCAGCAGCAGTCACCTGATGGACCACGTACCCCCCTGCCAGGAGGACGGCCTCCACCGGGTACACGACGTCCTGACAGACAGAAAACACACACAACTAGTCAGACCTCACCTGGACACACAGCAGGTACTCTTTCCCATGATGCATTGCAGCTGACCTGCGATCCGTCCCGGGTGAAGTAGCCCCGGTCTTGTGACTGCCCCCCTTGCTCAGAGTAGAAGCAGGTCTGATCCAGAACGACTCCACAACGCTGACCCTCAGTGACCTCTGACACCAGAGTCTGGCCGTCATACAGAGCCACGACGGTTGCACTGCATGCTGGGAACACTGGGAGGAGGAGAACAAAGATCACCTGTCTGAACAGGTGAGACATGAGTTCAGCAGAAAGAGAGACAAGTGGTACCGTATCGGTCCTTCTCCAGTCTGTACTGGTATTTGAGACCATCGTCAGTGGGAGGGACACCGAGACGCTGCAGGTCTGCCAGGCTGAGGACGTCCAACATCACCTGAGACTGATCACCTGACTGAAGACCGGACGACACCTGAGAGAGACAGGTACTTGATGACATCACCAACACACAGTAAAAGCCCTCCACCTGCTTCACAGGAAGTCAAGCAGCCCCTTCACAATAAAACCCTGTAGTTACATCAATAGAACGCTCTTATTTCCTTATCTTCAGTCGTATCACATATTAAAAACATCGTAAACCAACAGGTGAAACCAGGAGCATCATGGGAGTTCAGAGTGTGAGACCTCACCTTCTGGTTCTCTGCCGCCAGTCGGTCCAGCTCCTCGCGGTCCACCTGGATCCCCCTCTCCTCCAACACCAGGTCCACCAGGTCCAGAGGAAAACCCAGGTCCCTGTGCAGAGACCAGGCCACCGAGGCTGGGAAGAAGACTCCATGTTTGTAGTCCTTTCTGAGGAGCGTCCGGTGGATCAGCCTGCTGCCCTGCTGCAGAGACGACAGGAAGTGAGCCTCGTTCTCGTTGATGACGTCCTGGATCTGAAAGAAACAACACCTGCTGATGACCACTTCCTGTTCTGGAAGATCTCCAGATGTTCCAGATGTTCTTCTACTCACCCTGTCTGCCTCCCTGTGCAGCTCTGGATACACGTCACCCTGCACACAGGAGATGAAGATGACTTCCACAACTCTTATATGTTTGGTTGGGGGGTCAGATGCATTATGGGGAATGGATCTCACCAGGATGTGGGTGACGGTAGGAACCAGGCTGGCCAGCGCTCCCTGAGGAGCCTGAAGCACCTCGACGCAGAACCGAACCGCCCGCCGCAGAACCCTCCTCAACACCAACCTGAGACCCAAGTAATAAATAAAAATAATAAACCGATAACCGAACAAACACACCGTGTCCTGACAGCCGATCGGTCGGTGACTCACTCTGCTCCCGACATGCCCGGATGAACTCCGTCGGCGATGCAGACTGACAGAGTGCGGACGTGGTCGGCCACCACTCGGTACGCCGTGTCCACCTTCATCTGGTCCGCCGGGCCCGTCCGCCCACCGTACGGCCTCACCTTCGACCTCTGGGGACGGACACATCGCCATGACAACAGGAAGCTGTCAATCACACCACACCACACCCGGTAGTAGCTAGGGAAACCGGAGTTAGGGTGTACCCAGTGTACTGGTGTACTGTTTACTGGTGTACCGGTGTACTGTTTACTGGTGTACTGGTGTACTGGTGTACTGTTTACTGGTGTACCCGGTGTACTGGTGTACTGTTTACTGGTGTACTGTTTACTGGTGTACCTGGTGGATGGCGTGCAGCAGCGGAGTGAACAGGTCCGTGTCGTAGTTTGATCTTTTACCCTGCAGGACGCTCACCAGCCTCTCTAGTCCCATCCCAGTATCCACACTGAACCGGGGCAGCTGCTGCAGACTGTGGTCCACCTCCCTGACACACAGGAACACAACCCGTTATACTGGGAGGAGACCAGTACAACCAGCAGACTGGTTCAGTGCTAATGGTTTACAGTGTTCTGGACTGGTTTTGTATGAACCTGTTGTACTGCATGAAGACCAGGTTCCAGATCTCCACCACTTCAGGGCTGTCGGCGTTGACGAGCGCCGCGGCGTCCCGCCCCCCCACGTGGTCGTAGTGGATCTCGGTGCAGGGACCACATGGACCAGAGTCCCCCATCTCCCAGAAGTTCTCCTTCAGGCCGAATGGCAGGAGGCGACCCGGAGGAACCCTGAGGACGAGATCTGTGGTGATTCTCATAGAAAACTCTTCCTGCAGTGAACCAATCAGCTCACAGCATCGGCCGTGGTCTAGGTTACCGTGGTTACCTACCCGATCTCCAGCCAGATGAGTCGAGTCTCCTCATCAGCTGGTAAACCAGACGCAGCGTCTCCAGCAAAGTACGACACGTACAGTCTGTCTGCAGGTATCCCATAATGCATTGTGAGGAGGCTCCACGCCATAGAGCACGCCTCCTCCTGTAGGAGACGAGAGGACATGTGAGGATACACAGAGCTGCTCCTCCTCCTCCTCCTCTCTTTCTTCTTCCTCTCTCCTCTACCTCCCTCTAGTTCCTCCCTCTCCTCTCTCCTTCTTCCTCCCTCCTCTTCCCTCTCTCCTTCTTCCTTTCTTCCTCTCTCCTCTACCTTTTCCTCCTCCTCCTCCTCCTCCTCCTCCTCCTCCTCCTCCTCCTCCTCCTCCTCCTCCTCCTCCTCCTCCTCCTCCTCCTCCTCCCTCTCCTCTCTCCTGTCTCCTTCTTCCTCCCTCCTCTTCCCTCTCCTCTCTCCTTCTTCCTTTCTTCCTCTCTCCTCTACCTTTTCTTCCTCCTCCTCCTCCTCTCTCCTGTCTCCTTCTTCCTCTCTCCTCTTCCTTTTCCTCTTCCTCCCTCCTCCTCCTCACCTTGAAGTAGTCTCCAAAGGACCAGTTTCCGAGCATCTCAAAGAATGTGTGATGATAAACGTCTCGTCCGACATCGTCGAGGTCGTTGTGTTTCCCTCCGGCTCGAACGCACTTCTGAGTGTTGACGACTCTTTGATACGAAGACATCTCAGTACGAGGGTCAGCGGTACCCAGGAAGACGGGTTTAAACTAGAACCAGAGACCACAGGAAGACGGGTTTAAACTAGAACCAGAGACCACAGGAAGACAGGTTTAAACTAGAACCAGAGACCACAGGAAGACGGGTTTAAACTAGAACCAGAGACCACAGGAAGATGGGTTTAAACTAGAACCAGAGACCACAGGAAGACGGGTTTAAACTAGAACCAGAGACCACAGGGAGACGGGTTTAAACTAGAACCAGAGACCACAGGGAGACGGGTTTAAACTAGAACCAGAGACCACAGGAAGACAGGTTTAAACTAGAACCAGAGACCACAGGGAGACGGGTTTAAACTAGAACCAGAGACCACAGGAAGACGGGTTTAAACTAGAACCAGAGACCACAGGAAGACGGGTTTAAACTAGAACCAGAGACCACAGGGAGACAGGTTTAAACTAGAACCAGAGACCACAGGAAGACGGGTTTAAACTAGAACCAGAGACCACAGGAAGACGGGTTTAAACTAGAACCAGAGACCACATGGAGACAGGTTTAAACTAGAACCAGAGACCACAGGAAGACGGGTTTAAACTAAAACCAGAGACCACAGGAAGACGGGTTTAAACTAGAACCAGAGACCACATGGAGACAGGTTTAAACTAGAACCAGAGACCACATGGAGACGGGTTTAAACTAGAACCAGAGACCACATGGAGACGGGTTTAAACTAGAACCAGAGACCACATGGAGACAGGTTTAAACTAGAACCAGAGACCACATGGAGACAGGTTTAAACTAGAACCAGAGACCACATGGAGACGGGTTTAAACTAGAACCAGAGACCACATGGAGACAGGTTTAAACTAGAACCAGAGACCACATGGAGACGGGTTTAAACTAGAACCAGAGACCACAGGAAGACGGGTTTAAACTAGAACCAGAGACCACAGGAAGACGGGTTTAAACTAGAACCAGAGACCACATGGAGACAGGTTTAAACTAGAACCAGAGACCACAGGAAGACGGGTTTAAACTAGAACCAGAGACCACAGGAAGACGGGTTTAAACTGAAATTGAAAAATCTCAAAAGTAAAAATATACAGAATAATATAATAATTATTGATGCATTAATGTGTTTTTCCCTTTTAATTCTCCATAATCTATAATAACTTTAATAATTATATTCATTCATTCTCTGTGCTTTTACTCCTTATCATAATTAAGTATAAGTACACGTGAAGTACAAATACACGTAAAGTACAAGCACACGTGAAGTACAAGTACACGTGAAGTACAAGTACACGTGAAGTACAAGTACATGTGAAGTACAAGTGAAGTACAAGTACAAGTACACGTGAAGTACATGTGAAGTACAAGTGAAGTACAAGTACACGTGAAGTACAAGTGAAGTACAAGTACAAGTACACGTGAAGTACAAGTACACGTGAAGTGCAGTACTTAAGATGCCAACAGTATAAATGACACAATACTACAAAATAAAAGTAAGCTAACGTTGAATATGACCTGACGTCAGGAGCATTGACTGGACACGCTCTTATTTTGAAATCGTAAGCTAACAGCAGTTCAGCTTGTTGTCGTTAGACCGGGACGGACCGGGACCGGGTCTTGACTGACCTGGTTCATGCCGGCGTTGACGAACAGCAGGCTGGGGTCTCCTCTGGGCCGGACCGGAGAGGACGGGACCAGCTGATGTCCGTGCTGGTCCCGGAAGAAGTCCAGGAAGGTGCTGCGGACCAGAGCAGCGGGCATCTCTGGAGGAGGAGAGCCGCTGAAGGAGCGACATGGGCGGGCAGAGAGGAGGAGAGGAGACTCGCTGAACCTCCGGAGGACCAGCCTGAACATGAGGACCTCCAAGAGTCTCAAACACGAACCTGATCCATGGTGACCCTCACAGGGTACGACAGGCTGTCATACTGCGCATGCGCACTTCTCCTTCTCCTTCTTCTTCTTCTTGATTTATAGTGGTTGGCCTCCATCTTATTGGTGCTTTACCGCCACCTTCAGGTCCGGAGTGTGAATCAGACAATAGACTTATAATATTTACCCCAATAAACAAAACAAAACAAACAATCAAATTTAATGTAATCATAATTACATTTAAAAAAATCATTTTATTTTTTAATAAAAAAAGAATAAGAACACAATTCAATCTATATATTTTTTTTTTTATTGTTTATTATCATAATTTTTTAAGAAAAGAACATTTTTTTTACAAATATATTTAAAAAAAAGAATAATGATAGTTAAAGCTGCGAGCAGCGATGAACGGGCCCTCGCATTCTCCCGCCCGGCTGGACTCCGGCTCGTGTGGACCGCCCGATGCCCGAAAATTTAGCAAATCGTCCACCGCTTCCTGTATCCGCTGTGTGGCTCTACAGAACACACGCAAATATGTATTATGTTACTCCATATCAAATGTAAACCACATCATGTAAAAGTAATGTAAATCGGATGCTGTATGTCAGAAAATGCAGATTTCCTTTTGCCAGCAGGTGGCGCTGTGATTATTAGTGGAAATGAGCTTCTGGACATCCTCAGGCCATGAGTGTTGTGAAGCATGGGAAGTTTTGGACCGTTTGGAACAAGTCCAGCTGAGTTACATCAGCTTTTTTGATGGGGAATCACATAAAGTAGCCGCCTGCTACGACTAAGCCATTCCGTCAAACGTAAAGCTTTTGAAAACTTTGAATCACAAAGTTCTTGAGATTGTACGGACAAAATTTGAAGTGGATCTGACAAATTCCGTAGGAGGAGTTCGTTAAAGTATACCAACTACAAATGGACAAAAATCTATCGAAAAATGACCCAAAAATCAAAATGGCCGACTTCCGGTACAGTTCAGAGCATGGTCCCAAGAGACTTTATTTTAAGTCTTCAGGGAATACATGTGCCTACCAAATTGCACACAAATATGCAACCTATATCAGATGGCTATATTCACCAGGCCTGACAAGTGTGCAAAATCTGGTGAGTTTTCGAGTATGGCAAGTCCCCCAAATATGCGCCCGATGTACTATGTGTATTCGAATTTCAATAGGGCCTTCCCGGCCGATGTTGTTGGTTGCTCGGGCCCTAATTAAACAAATATATATTTAAATTAAAACATTTTAATAAAACATTATGAACAATATTAAACACAACTAATACTTCTGTATTTTTAACAGCAGTATTTATACTTTTACTACAGTCAAGATATTTATTTATATATTTATATTTTACTTCAGTGTTTGAGTAAATTAAATATTACATCATCGTTCATTTTATCAATAAATAAAAATAAAAGTGAGTGTCGATGTGATGACTTCAGACTAATGTGACGTCAGACCGTTTAAACGCTAAAGAACTAAACTTAATATTTCTGACCGTCGCTTCGGTTCCTGAACGCTCCAGCAGCTGTGAGTCGCGTCGCGCGCTCATCAGACCTAATTAAACTCACCTGTCGGTGTGACGGCAGCGGCTCGTGCGGCGGCGTCTGAAACCGGAGCGAGTGTTTACCGAGTTTACCGGGAGTACCGTGAGTACCGGGATGCAGAAAGGCCTGAAGAAGTACTTCGTCAACATGGACGAGTACCTGTGCAGTCTGGGCCTCTACCGGAAGATGGTGGCGCGAGACGCGTCCAGTCTGTTCAGAGCCGTGTCCGAACAGGTGTGTGTGTGTGTGTGTGTGTGTGTGTGTGTGTGTGTGTGTGTGTGTGTGTGTGTGTGTGTGTGTGTGTGTGTGTGTGTGTGTGTGTGTGTGTGTGTGTGTGTGTGTGTGTGTGTGTGTGTGTGTGTGTGTGACTCTCTCTCTCTGTGTGTGTGTGTGTGTGTGACTCTCTCTCTCTGTGTGTGTGTGTGTGTGACTCTCTCTCTCTGTGTGTGTGTGTGTGTGACTCTCTCTCTCTCTGTGTGTGTGTGTGTGTGACTCTCTCTCTCTCTGTGTGTGTGTGTGTGTGTGACTCTCTCTCTCTGTGTGTGTGTGTGTTACTCTCTCTCTCTGTGTGTGTGTGTGTGTGTGTACGTGCGTGCGTGCGTGTTACTCTCTCTCTGTGTGTGTGTGTGTGTGTGTGTGTGTGTAGTTGTATTACTCTCGCTCTGTGTGTGTGTGTGTGTGTGTAGTTGTATTACTCTCTCTCTGTGTGTGTGTGTGTGTGTGTGTGTGTGTGTAGTTGTATTACTCTCTCTCTGTGTGTGTGTGTGTGTAGTTGTATTACTCTCTGTGTGTGTGTGTGTGTGTGCGCGTGTAGTTGTATTACTCTCTCTGTGTGTGTGTGTAGTTGTATTACTCTCTCTGTGTGTGTGTGTGTGTGTAGTTGTATTACTCTCTGTGTGTGTGTGTAGTTGTATTACTCTCTCTGTGTGTGTGTGTGTGTGTAGTTGTATTACTCTCTCTGTGTGTGTGTGTGTAGTTGTATTACTCTCTCTGTGTGTGTGTGTAGTTGTATTACTCTCTCTGTGTGTGTGTGTAGTTGTATTACTCTCTCTGTGTGTGTGTGTAGTTGTATTACTCTCTCTGTGTGTGTGTGTGTAGTTGTATTACTCTCTCTCTGTGTGTGTGTGTAGTTGTATTACTCTCTCTCTGTGTGTGTGTGTGTGTGTGTGTAGTTGTATTACTCTCTCTGTGTGTGTGTGTAGTTGTATTACTCTCTCTGTGTGTGTGTGTGTAGTTGTATTACTCTCAGAACTACCATCAGAGGATCCGTCAGGACTGCGCTGACTTCATGAGAGCCAACAGATGCAACTTTGAACCGGTATGTTCAACATGGACCATTTTGTTGGGGCGGTGGGGCATGAACATTTTTCTTCCTCCAAAGTGGGGTGTGACAGAAAAAGTTTGAGAACCACTGTACTAACCGGCTAGTCGACGGGCACTGACCGGTTAGTTAACCTACACTAACCTGCTAGTTAACCAGGTTGTTTTCTCTTTCAGTTTGTTGAAGGTTCTTTTGAGAAATATCTGGAGCGTCTGGAGGACCCTAAGGTGAGCTGCTGTGACAGTGTGTAACAGGCGGCGGTGTGTGTGCGCAACAGGTGGTGTGTGTGTGTGTAACAGGCGGGATGTGTTTTCAGGAGACGGTGGGTCAGGTGGAGATCAAGGCTCTGTCTCAGCTCTACAGGTGAGAAACACTCAGGTACACATGATCAAGTCTTTCATTGACTACAGACATGGACTACAGACAGACTGCATACAGTGACTACAGACTGCAGACAGTGACTGCAGACAGTGACTGTAGACTGCATACAGTGACTGCAGACTACAGACAGTGACTGCAGACAGTGACTACATACAGTGACTGTAGACTGCAGACAGTGACTGTAGACTGCATACAGTGACTGCAGACTACAGACAGTGACTGCAGACAGTGACTGCATACAGTGACTACATACAGTGACTGTAGACTGCAGACAGTGACTGTAGACTGCATACAGTGACTGCAGACTACATACAGTGACTGCAGACTGACTGTAGACTGCATACAGTGAATGCATACAGTGACTGCAGACTGCATACAGTGACTACATAGAGTGACTGCATACAGTGACTACATAGAGTGACTGCAGACAGTGACTGTAGACTGCATACGGTGACTGCATACAGTGACTACATACAGTGACTGTAGACTGCAGACAGTGACTGCATACAGTGACTGCAGACTACAGACAGTGACTGCAGACTACATACAGTGACTGCAGACTACATACAGTGACTGCATACAGTGACTGCAGACTACAGTGACTGCATACAATGACTGAATACAGTGACTACATACAGTGACTGCATACAGTGACTGTAGACTGCATAGTGACTGCAGACAGTGACTGCAGACTGCATACAGTGAATGCAGACAGCATACAGTGACTGCATACAGTGACTGCAGACTACAGACAGTGACTGCAGACTGTGACTGCAGACTACATACAGTGACTGCAGACTACATACAGTGACTGCATACAGTGACTGCAGACTACAGACAGTGACTGCAGACAGTGACTGCAGACTGCATACAGTGACTGCAGACGTGTGCAGTCTGTAGTACAAATGTGTGTTTTGTGTGCAGCCGTTGTTTCCTGATCTACCGTTACCCGGGGAAACCAGCCACGGTGATCTCAGAGGACGACTTTGTTGACAAGGTGAAGAAGTTTGTGTCATTTTGTTATCGTATAAATATCATAAAAATCATCTCAGTATTTTCTACAAAGTCAAAGCTAATTGTTACTTTGTTGCCTAGGTGACGCTGTGTTGCTCCATCAACGGTCACTATGACATCGTTTACCCGAGGACTTACCCCGTCTCTGCTGCCCTCTGTCAGTGTGAGTACTGGTCACTGATTGGTGGATCACAGTGAGTGACAGCTTTAAAGGGACAGTACAACATTTCACTGTCAGGTTCACCTTTTTGTGTGTGTGTGTGTGTGTGTGTGTGTGTGTGTGTGTGTGTGTGTGTGTGTGTGTGTGTGTGTGTGTGTGTGTGTGTGTGTGTGTGTGTGTAGCTCTTTTCTATGAGCTGCTCTACACTCAGGTGTTTGGGTTTGAGGAGGCGGAGCTCTGTCAGGCTATGGAGGCCTTCAGGGTCGGAGGTCGTCGCTATAGAAACAGCCCATCAGTGTGTAGTGACGTCGACTTTGGGTATGACACACCTGAGGACCGATGTCATAGGTACACACACACTGATGTCATGAATCAACGTTCACCAAATCTTCAGTCCTGCAGCAAAATAACTGACAATATAATAAGATGTTATTATTTACTGTACTGTTTACTGATACTCTTCATCGTCACTTCCTGTTTGTTCTGTGTTTACTGATACTCTTCATCATCACTTCCTGTTTGTTCTGTGTTTTGATGGTTGCTCACCTGTACAGTGACATCGTGTGTGTGTGTGTGTGTGTGTGTGTGTGTTACAGGGAGGAGGCGGAGTCGGCTGGAGCTGCAGACGATAAATTGCGCGCCGAGACGAAGGTGAGGGGCCGACTCGTCATGGTGTCATGTGACCATATCGGGGGTTTTGTGGTGGTTGATAAAGAGTACTCGAGTTCTTTTCTATTTAGTTGTTATAGTTGTCGTGTAAAAGACTATTAAATGTTCTACTTCAAAGCCAGAACAAGGTGGAGCTTTAAAACAGTGAGTTCCTGTTCACTCAGTCAAATCTAATAATGAGATGAAGTACTAAAGCTATCTTTATCAACGTCCACATGAATATTAAAATCACCTACAAGAACTACTTTATCCGTTTTAAGGACTAAACTTGATAAGAACTCTGGACCTGAGATAAATATGTAGAAGTGTTTTATTATCCAATCCTGAAAGCTGCATCCATCCTGACCCCTTGTTTTTTAATTGGTCAGCCTCCTGCTGAAGTCCCGCCCCCTTCCAGACTGTCTCTGCCTTATAAGGTCATGAAGTCTCTGGATGGAGAAGCGTACAGAAACCTGGAGTTTGACGTGTGGCAGGACACCTGTAAAGGTACGAGTCCTGGAGAGGAACCGCTTTAAAACCTCATCATATTGTTTTTAATATGAGCTCATTACTCACAATGATGGCTTCTAACATATTATGAATCAATGTTTATCTGACAGAGATGCAGAAGACGGACTACATGGTGTTTGCAGGGAGGCAGTACTTCCTGGGAGACAAGTGTCAGGTAACATAATACTGGAACTACTACATCCAAATACTGCTTCAGGATCATTGCTGCTGGTCGTACAGCGAGTAGTTCTCTGAAGGATTCAATGTATATCTTCTCTTTTCTACTTGTAGTTCTCTAAAGCAGTGCTTCTCAACTGGTCTGGCTGCGCGACCCAAATGTTCAACTTCTGAAATGTATTTAAAGTAAAGATGGTTCAGTCTGACCCTGAACGCGTCCTCAGCAGTCGTAGCAGATCTCTTGTTCAGAGAAGTAGTTCCTGTCAGTCCTCGTCCCACACGGTTCACGTAAACCAGTAAAACTGCTGTTTACGTCTGTAGATTCGTCCATTTGTAACACAAAATGACCGCTTAACTTAATTCATCTGTGGTCTGATGTCATCCGACACGTCTTCAATTCGTCTACTTATCGTGTCATTTGACAGAGGAGTAGTTTTCAGTTTATCCGCGGCGGATTGATCCTCCACGTCCACGTCTGCAGGTCAGTGAGACCCTGTGTGACGTCCTCAGTTTGAACGGGTTTATCTTTGAGAGACAGGGTTCTGTTTCCAAATGCTGCTCCAGAACCTCGCTGCACAAAACTCACTGAGGATTGTGCTCTTTTGTCCTCAATGTAAGAAAATCCACATCTCGCGTGATCTCGCGTGGTCTCGCGTGGTCTCGCGTGGTCTCGCGTGGTCTCGCGTGGTCTCGCGTGATCTCGCGTGGTCTCGCGTGATCTCGCGTGGTCTCATGTGGTCTGTCGTACTTGCGTTTCGCTCAATCAGCATGAAAACACACAGTGTGTGTGTTCTTCTATACTATGTGTGTCTATTAGCATTACAAGGCATTGACACCAAATACTGTTGAGGAGTGAGAATAACTCAGCTGCATAAAGAATCCCCTTCAAAATAAAAGCACAGGATTTTTAATTTTCTTTCTCCAGGCAAAGGCCGCGACCACTGAAGACGGGTCCTTGACCCCCCCACCAGTAGAGAATCACTGCTCTAAGGATTCAATGAGTCTTTTGTACTTGTAGTCTTTCTACTTTTGTTTGACCTGCTTTTGAAACCTCCTCCCTCGAGGAGTGGCATCAACCAATCGGCTTGATCGAGGTCAACATGATGGTTGTCGTGTGGACGTCTCTGGGACGTTGACTGTCTGTCCTCCTGTAGGACGGCCTCAGGTGTCTCCATAGTTCCATCTGTGTCTGTCTCAGGTGCGTCTGGAGCCAAAGGGGAAGTACTACAACGCCTTCATCCAGGAAGTAGGAACACACCCGTCAGCCGTCACCGTCTTCATCGAGGAGCTGGGAGAGAAGTAACGCACCACCTGACTGAAACTAACTCCAGCTGAGAACCACGAAGACGTCTTTCATGTCCACATGTCCTTCTCTGTCTCAGACACCTGGTTCCTCTAACGGATCTGAAACCAGTCAATCCAGTTCCAGCCTGGAACGTTGCTGCTCCCACCAGAAAGGGAGACCTAGGTCCGTTCACTATGAGGTCCACCTAGTGTCCCCTCTCCAGATGTGTGGTCTAATCCCTCATGTCTCTACTGTCTCTACTGTCTCCATGTCTCTACTGACTCCATGTCTCTACTGACTCCATGTCTCTACTGACTCCATGTCTCTACTGACTCCATGTCTCTACTGACTCCATGTCTCTACTGTCTCCATGTCTCTACTGACTCCATGTCTCTACTGACTCCATGTCTCTACTGACTCCATGTCTCTACTGTCTCCATGTCTCTACTGACTCTACTGTCTCCATGTCTCTACTGTCTCCATGTCTCTACTGTCTCCATGTCTCTACTGACTCTACTGTCTCCATGTCTCTACTGTCTCCATGTCTCTACTGACTCCATGTCTCTACTGACTCCATGTCTCTACTGTCTCCATGTCTCTACTGTCTCCATGTCTCTACTGACTCCATGTCTCTACTGACTCCATGTCTCTACTGTCTCCATGTCTCCATGTCTCTACTGTCTCCATGTCTCTACTGTCTCCATGTCTCTACTGTCTCCATGTCTCTACTGACTCCATGTCTCTACTGTCTCCATGTCTCTACTGTCTCCATGTCTCTACTGTCTCCATGTCTCTACTGACTCCATGTCTCTACTGACTCTACTGTCTCCATGTCTCTACTGACTCCATGTCTCTACTGTCTCCATGTCTCTACTGACTCCATGTCTCTACTGTCTCCATGTCTCTACTGACTCTACTGTCTCCATGTCTCTACTGTCTCCATGTCTCTACTGTCTCCATGTCTCTACTGACTCCATGTCTCTACTGTCTCCATGTCTCTACTGACTCTACTGTCTCCATGTCTCTACTGTCTCCATGTCTCTACTGTCTCCATGTCTCTACTGTCTCCATGTCTCTACTGACTCCATGTCTCTACTGACTCCATGTCTCTACTGTCTCCATGTCTCTACTGACTCCATGTCTCTACTGACTCCATGTCTCTACTGACTCCATGTCTCTACTGACTCCATGTCTCTACTGACTCCATGTCTCTACTGACTCCATGTCTCTACTGTCTCTACTGACTCCATGTCTCTACTGACTCCATGTCTCTACTGTCTCCATGTCTCCATGTCTCTACTGTCTCCATGTCTCTACTGTCTCCATGTCTCTACTGTCTCCATGTCTCTACTGTCTCCATGTCTCTACTGTCTCCATGTCTCCATGTCTCTACTGTCTCCATGTCTCTACTGACTCCATGTCTCTACTGACTCCATGTCTCTACTGTCTCTACTGACTCCATGTCTCTACTGTCTCCATGTCTCTACTGACTCTACTGTCTCCATGTCTCTACTGACTCCATGTCTCTACTGTCTCCATGTCTCTACTGTCTCCATGTCTCTACTGTCTCCATGTCTCTACTGACTCCATGTCTCTACTGTCTCTACTGACTCCATGTCTCTACTGACTCTACTGTCTCTACTGTCTCCATGTCTCTACTGACTCCATGTCTCTACTGTCTCCATGTCTCTACTGACTCCATGTCTCTACTGACTCCATGTCTCTACTGACTCCATGTCTCTACTGTCTCCATGTCTCTACTGACTCCATGTCTCTACTGTCTCCATGTCTCTACTGACTCCATGTCTCTACTGACTCCATGTCTCTACTGTCTCCATGTCTCTACTGTCTCTACTGTCTCCATGTCTCTACTGACTCCATGTCTCTACTGTCTCCATGTCTCTACTGTCTCCATGTCTCTACTGACTCTACTGACTCCATGTCTCTACTGACTCCATGTCTCTACTGACTCCATGTCTCTACTGACTCCATGTCTCTACTGACTCCATGTCTCTACTGTCCATGTCTCTACTGTCTCCATGTCTCTACTGACTCCATGTCTCTACTGTCTCTACTGTCTCCATGTCTCTACTGTCTCCATGTCTCTACTGTCTCCATGTCTCTACTGACTCCATGTCTCTACTGACTCTACTGTCTCCATGTCTCTACTGACTCCATGTCTCTACTGTCTCCATGTCTCTACTGACTCTACTGTCTCCATGTCTCTACTGTCTCCATGTCTCTACTGACTCCATGTCTCTACTGTCTCTACTGACTCCATGTCTCTACTGTCTCTACTGACTCCATGTCTCTACTGTCTCTACTGACTCCATGTCTCTACTGTCTCCATGTCTCTACTGACTCTACTGTCTCCATGTCTCTACTGACTCCATGTCTCTACTGACTCCATGTCTCTACTGTCTCCATGTCTCTACTGACTCCATGTCTCTACTGACTCCATGTCTCTACTGACTCCATGTCTCTACTGTCTCCATGTCTCTACTGACTCTACTGTCTCCATGTCTCTACTGTCTCCATGTCTCTACTGTCTCCATGTCTCTACTGTCTCCATGTCTCTACTGACTCCATGTCTCTACTGTCTCCATGTCTCTACTGTCTCCATGTCTCTACTGACTCTACTGTCTCCATGTCTCTACTGTCTCCATGTCTCTACTGTCTCCATGTCTCTACTGACTCTACTGTCTCCATGTCTCTACTGTCTCCATGTCTCTACTGACTCCATGTCTCTACTGACTCCATGTCTCTACTGTCTCCATGTCTCTACTGTCTCCATGTCTCTACTGACTCCATGTCTCTACTGACTCCATGTCTCTACTGTCTCCATGTCTCCATGTCTCTACTGACTCCATGTCTCTACTGACTCTACTGTCTCCATGTCTCTACTGTCTCCATGTCTCTACTGTCTCCATGTCTCTACTGTCTCCATGTCTCTACTGACTCCATGTCTCTACTGACTCTACTGTCTCCATGTCTCTACTGACTCCATGTCTCTACTGTCTCCATGTCTCTACTGACTCCATGTCTCTACTGTCTCCACTGACTCTACTGTCTCCATGTCTCTACTGTCTCCATGTCTCTACTGTCTCCATGTCTCTACTGTCTCCATGTCTCTACTGTCTCCATGTCTCTACTGACTCTACTGTCTCCATGTCTCTACTGACTCCATGTCTCTACTGACTCCATGTCTCTACTGTCTCCATGTCTCTACTGACTCCATGTCTCTACTGACTCCATGTCTCTACTGACTCCATGTCTCTACTGACTCCATGTCTCTACTGACTCCATGTCTCTACTGTCTCTACTGACTCCATGTCTCTACTGACTCCATGTCTCTACTGTCTCCATGTCTCCATGTCTCTACTGTCTCCATGTCTCTACTGTCTCCATGTCTCTACTGTCTCCATGTCTACTGACTCCATGTCTCTACTGTCTCCATGTCTCCATGTCTCTACTGTCTCCATGTCTCTACTGACTCCATGTCTCTACTGTCTCTACTGACTCCATGTCTCTACTGTCTCCATGTCTCTACTGACTCTACTGTCTCCATGTCTCTACTGACTCCATGTCTCTACTGTCCATGTCTCTACTGTCTCCATGTCTCTACTGACTCCATGTCTCTACTGTCTCTACTGACTCCATGTCTCTACTGACTCTACTGTCTCCATGTCTCTACTGTCTCCATGTCTCTACTGACTCCATGTCTCTACTGTCTCCATGTCTCTACTGACTCCATGTCTCTACTGACTCCATGTCTCTACTGACTCCATGTCTCTACTGTCTCCATGTCTCTACTGACTCCATGTCTCTACTGACTCCATGTCTCTACTGTCTCCATGTCTCTACTGTCTCTACTGTCTCTACTGTCTCCATGTCTCTACTGACTCCATGTCTCTACTGTCTCCATGTCTCTACTGTCTCCATGTCTCTACTGTCTCCATGTCTCTACTGACTCTACTGACTCCATGTCTCTACTGACCATGTCTCTACTGACTCCATGTCTCTACTGACTCCATGTCTCTACTGACTCCATGTCTCTACTGACTCCATGTCTCTACTGTCTCCATGTCTCTACTGTCTCCATGTCTCTACTGACTCTACTGACTCCATGTCTCTACTGACCATGTCTCTACTGACTCCATGTCTCTACTGACTCCATGTCTCTACTGTCTCCATGTCTATACTGTCTCCATGTCTCTACTGACTCTACTGACTCCATGTCTCTACTGTCTCTACTGTCTCCATGTCTCTACTGTCTCTACTGACTCCATGTCTCTACTGTCTCTACTGTCTCCATGTCTCTACTGACTCCATGTCTCTACTGTCTCCATGTCTCTACTGTCTCCATGTCTCTACTGTCTCCATGTCTCTACTGACTCTACTGACTCCATGTCTCTACTGTCTCCATGTCTCTACTGTCTCCATGTCTCTACTGACTCCATGTCTCTACTGACTCCATGTCTCTACTGACTCCATGTCTCTACTGACTCCATGTCTCTACTGTCTCTACTGACTCCATGTCTCTACTGACTCCATGTCTCTACTGACTCCATGTCTCTACTGACTCCATGTCTCTACTGTCTCTACTGTCTCCATGTCTCTACTGTCTCCATGTCTCTACTGTCTCCATGTCTCTACTGTCTCCATGTCTCCATGTCTCTACTGTCTCCATGTCTCTACTGTCTCCATGTCTACTGACTCCATGTCTCTACTGTCTCCATGTCTCCATGTCTCTACTGTCTCCATGTCTCTACTGACTCCATGTCTCTACTGACTCCATGTCTCTACTGTCTCTACTGACTCCATGTCTCTACTGTCTCCATGTCTCTACTGACTCTACTGTCTCCATGTCTCTACTGACTCCATGTCTCTACTGTCTCTACTGACTCCATGTCTCTACTGACTCTACTGTCTCCATGTCTCTACTGTCTCCATGTCTCTACTGACTCCATGTCTCTACTGTCTCCATGTCTCTACTGACTCCATGTCTCTACTGACTCCATGTCTCTACTGACTCCATGTCTCTACTGACTCCATGTCTCTACTGTCTCCATGTCTCTACTGACTCCATGTCTCTACTGACTCCATGTCTCTACTGTCTCCATGTCTCTACTGTCTCTACTGTCTCCATGTCTCTACTGTCTCCATGTCTCTACTGTCTCCATGTCTCTACTGTCTCCATGTCTCTACTGACTCTACTGACTCCATGTCTCTACTGACCATGTCTCTACTGACTCCATGTCTCTACTGACTCCATGTCTCTACTGACTCCATGTCTCTACTGTCTCCATGTCTCTACTGTCTCCATGTCTCTACTGTCTTTACTGACTCCATGTCTCTACTGACCATGTCTCTACTGACTCCATGTCTCTACTGACTCCATGTCTCTACTGTCTCCATGTCTCTACTGTCTCCATGTCTCTACTGACTCTACTGACTCCATGTCTCTACTGTCTCCATGTCTCTACTGTCTCTACTGACTCCATGTCTCTACTGTCTCTACTGTCTCCATGTCTCTACTGTCTCTACTGTCTCCATGTCTCTACTGACTCCATGTCTCTACTGTCCATGTCTCTACTGTCTCCATGTCTCTACTGTCTCCATGTCTCTACTGACTCTACTGACTCCATGTCTCTACTGACCATGTCTCTACTGACTCCATGTCTCTACTGACTCCATGTCTCTACTGTCTCCATGTCTCTACTGTCTCCATGTCTCTACTGTCTCTACTGTCTCCATGTCTCTACTGTCTCCATGTCTCTACTGTCTCCATGTCTCTACTGTCTCTACTGTCTCCATGTCTCTACTGACTCCATGTCTCTACTGTCTCCATGTCTCTACTGTCTCCATGTCTCTACTGACTCCATGTCTCTACTGACTCCATGTCTCTACTGTCTCCATGTCTCTACTGTCTCCATGTCTCTACTGTCTCTACTGACTCCATGTCTCTACTGTCTTCTTGTCTCCGGGTCTCTTCTGCCAGACACGGACCCTCGTGCTCAGCGACATCATCACCGTCATCGCTACTTCAGGAAGTCTCGTGGCAGCAGCGGGTTGAAGGGGGCGGAGCTTCTGATGCCGCCGCCGTCCTACGGAGGCCCGGCTCCCTCCGCCCTGCCCCCCCGCTTCCAGCCAGCGGGCCACCCCCGCCCGCCCCCACCCCTGTCACCGGGAGCCATGACCTACGATCCCTACGCCCCCCCACACCACCACCCCTCAGCCAGACCGCCTCGCTACGGAGCCTCCAGGTGGGACTCAAGCAGACCAACACCTGAGTGTGTCACCTGTAGGTCACCAACATGTCTGAGGAACTCCTCTCTGTGTGTGTGTGTGTGTGTGTGTGTGTGTGTGTGTGTGTGTGTGATTCTGATTCTGGTCAGAAGCTCCACCCGTTTCCTGAACCGTCACCTGATTGGTCCTCAGTTGACCTATTACCACCCTGGCAGGAGATATTACCATGACTACGAGAGCTACGCCTTCAGGTCACGGTAACCAACACGCATCACATGACACATGGTGACCATGACAACAGGACTACCACAAAGACAAACTTTTGTCGTTAACGTCGTTTGTTTTTGTTCAGTCGCAGTCGCCGTCAGCTGGCGGCGGCCATGAATAAAGACGGTCAGTTTGGTTTCCCCCCCGAGGAGGAGGAGCCGTCCGACCTGGACGCGACCATCGCCTTCTACCAGCTGGACGACGCCGACGGAGGCTTCCCTCCGCTGGCCGTGAGCACAATACCATGTCTCCTTGTCGCTGTGTCTCCTTGTCGCTGTGTCTCCTTGTCGCTGTGTCTCCTTGGCGTCATGTCTCCTTGTCGTCATGTGACTGTGGTGTAATACAATGTGGCTCCTCCCCTTCTCAGGGCCCCCCTGTGGCCCCTCGTCCCTCCATGGGAGCCCCGCCCCCTCCCACTGGCTCATCCTACAGAGTTCAGAGAGGCTCGGGGCCCCTCCCCCCCGAACCTCCTCCAAGGAGCACCCCCGTCTGTTCATCAGAGGAGGACCAAGAGGATACCAGCACCGTGGAGGACCAGGGTAAGTCCTCTTTTATTGTGGAGGAGTCAGCAGGAAGTTGTTCCATGTAATCTGATTACTGTGTGTGTTTCTGTCAGCCGAGTACACGGAGGATTACATCTACATCACTCAGGGTGAGTAGAGTTGACCTGGAAGTCTTCACTAGGAGACAAGGAGACAAGGAGAGGAAGTGATGCAGTCTGAATGTGACCTGTTTTCAGATCAGAACTACCAGCCCTCAGGAGTTTACTCTGCTGCTGAGCCCTCCACCAACCAGGTAACACACCTGACCTCAGACCTGCTGGATGTTTTCATAGTGGGTCTCAAATCCACACATGAGACAAAAAACAGTTTCTCTTATTTTGAAAGGATGATCAGGAAAGAGGAACTGCTGACTCTCCACCGAGACCAGAGCTGAACTACAGCTACACACAGCAGGTACACACCATGTTGACACCATGTTGACACCATGTTGACACCATGTTGACACCATGTTGACACCATGTTGACACATGTTGACACCCTGTTGACACCATGTTGACACATGTTGACACCCTGTTGACACCATGTTGACACATGTTGACACCATGTTAACACATGTCTCCTTCGCCCCGTGATCCTCTTCCTCACCCCCTCTCACCTTTGTCTCACCAATCTGAGCTTCTCTTCACTTAAAACACAACGATAGCCGACTGAACTTCCTGAAATGGTTCGATTCTGAACTAATTCCATCGTGTGTGTGTGTGTGTGTGTGTGTGTGTGTGTGTGTGTGTGTGTGTGTGTGTGTGTGTGTGTGTGTGTGTGTGTGTGTGTGTGTTTCAGGTAGTGAAACCATTAGTCATCTGCTCTTCACCCTCCTCTTCCTCCTCCTCACCCTCTTCTCCATCATCACGTGTACCTGCAACGGCCCACCTGCCGGCTGCCACACAGACACGCTCAGGTACACACACACACACACACACACACACACACACACACACACACACACACACACACACACACACACACACACACACACACACACACACACACACACAGCAATACAACAAATTTGATTGTGTTTTTTCTGTTCTTAGTTGCCATGGCAATTCCAGCCTCTTCTCCCTGGTTGGTTAATGAGTTAGGTGAGCCTGTCTGCACCATGGTAGCTCCGCCCCCTTACTCCTATGACCCTAACGGCAGTGATTTACCCCGAGGTCAGAGGTCAATCAACATAAACAGACCGTGTCACTTCCTGTTGCAGCTTCTTGTCTCACTTCCTGGTGTGTGTGTGTGTGTGTGTGTGTGTGTGTGTGTAGACTGCAGAGTCCTCCAGTATTACTTCAACTTAGGAGTCCAGGTAAGAGAGTAACTAACCCCCCCTAACTCTTTACTACCCCCCCCCTAACTCTTTACTAAACCCCCCCCTAACTCTTTACTACCCCTCCCCTAACTCTTTACTAAACCCCCCTAACTCTTTACTAAACCCCCCGAACTCTTTACTCCCCCCCCCTAACTCTTTACTACCCCCCCCAACTCTTTACTAAACCCCCCTCCCTAACTCTTTACTCCCCCCCCCCCTAACTCTTTACTAAACCCCCCTAACTCTTTACTACCCCCCCTAACTCTTTACTACCCCCCCCAACTCTTTACTACCCCCCCCTAACTCTTTACTCCCCCCCCCCTAACTCTTTACTACCCCCCCCCCCTAACTCTTTACTCCCCCCCCCCTAACTCTTTACTTCCCCCCCTAACTCTTTACTACCCCCCCTCTAACTCTTTACTACCCCCCCTCTAACTCTTTACTACCCCCCCTCTAACTCTTTACTACCCCCCCCCTAACTCTTTACTACCCCCCCTCTAACTCTTTACTACCCCCCCCCTAACTCTTTACTACCCCCCTCCCCCTCCCTAACTCCTTACTACCCCCCCTCCTCTGCAGTGGTACCATCAGAGCTGTTGGCAGCAGCAGGCGTACCCCGCCACCTCGCCGGAGGCCTCCTACTCCTACCAGCACTACACCCCCTACCTGAACCAGGAGCCCCCGCTGCATGGTGAGGCCTGCTCACGCTCTGATTGGCTGCTGGGGAGAGAGCCGTCAGTTCATTGGTGGTGTGGCCACCAATCAGCAGCATCATCAGCTCTTAGTATCACATGTCACTGACTGTTGAGTTAGTTCATGTGTTAGCTTAAGTTGGTTCATGTGTGAGTTAATGGGTTAGTTAGTGAGTTTATGGGTTAGTTAGTTAGTGGGTGAGTTAGTGAGTTAGGTAGTAATGAGTTAAGCTGATCTGAAGCCTGATGGTTCATCAGCTGATTCTTCTGTTTGTCTTTTAATATCTTTTTAAATTCCTCCTTTTTCCGGTGACTCTGCTTGTGTTCTGGTTCTAGATGTTCTAGTTTTAATCTTTAGAGATCTCATCTCCTGGACCCTGAACCTCTCGTGGTAGTTTGTTTCTGTTGCTCCGTCATGAATACAGATGTTGATTTATTCTCTGACCACGTCAAGAACTTACATCTGTTCACTTGTTTGTTTATGTGACCTCATCGTGTTTATATGACCCCCCCCCCCCCCAGCCGTCCCTCCTTTGTACCCTGAGACTCGAGGACTCCATCAACCCCCCTCCTACTACCCAGAATCCACCAGGGCAGGAGACGGACAGACGGACGGACACAGCGGCGGTCAGTACTCTCTGTTGTGTCAGATAGTGAAGATGTATTTATTTATATATAAATAAACCTTTAATATCAAAGTGAAAACAGATTTTTACAAAATGTCAATTATAATATTGTGTGTGTGTGTGTGTGTGTGTGTGTGTGTGTGTGTAGATCTTTCTCATTCTTCTTAAACAGCTGGAGCTGTCAGGTTGCTCAGGGGTCGGGTGTGAACGGCTCTTGTCAGGTGGAGGTCTGGGCTTTGACTTCCACAGCATCCAGCTTGTTGTCTCTGAACCGTTTCTGTGGAGCGTTTGCTGTTTGCTTGGGGTCGTTGTCTTGCTGGAGAATAAATCTTCTCCCAAGTCGTAGTTCTCTTGCAGACTGAGTCAGATTATCCTGCATTCATGTTCCCGTCTACCTTTACGAGACTTCCAGGGCTGCTGCTGAGGAGCATCCCACAGCGCGATGCTGCTGCTGAGGAGCATCCCACAGCGCGATGCTGCTGCTGAGGAGCATCCCACAGCGCGATGCTGCTGCTGAGGAGCATCCCACAGCGCGATGCTGCTGCTGAGGAGCATCCCACAGCGTGATGCTGCTGAGGAGCATCCCACAGCGTGATGCTGCCGAGGAGCATCCCACAGCGCGATGCTGCCGAGGAGCATCCCACAGCGCGATGCTGCCGAGGAGCATCCCACAGCGCGATGCTGCTGCTGAGGAGCATCCCACAGCGTGATGCTGCTGCTGAGGAGCATCCCACAGCGTGATGCTGCTGCTGAGGAGCATCCCACAGCGTGAAGCTGCTGAGGAGCATCCCACAGCGTGAAGCTGCTGAGGAGCATCCCACAGCGTGAAGCTGCTGCTGAGGAGCATCCCACAGCGTGAAGCTGCTGAGGAGCATCCCACAGCGCGATGCTGCCACCACCAAGCTTCACGTGGAGATGGTGTGTTTCTGGTGATAGCGTCTAGTCTGATGAAAAAGCTCAATG